>NW_020955426.1:16301-174726 GCF_003031625.1 Empidonax traillii | reverse complement strand
AACTAGTTACTTAGGGGATACAGTGGCAAAAAAAGAGTAAGTTTTGAAGGTGTGCAAACATTGCTTGTTAATAGACAAAGCATTGATGTATTATCAACAATAATAAATTGCTACTTTATCCAAAAATCCAAATCATGGGTAATCACAAGGACTGCTATGAAGAATGTTAACTCCATCCCAGCCAGACCCCCTACAATCATGAAAAGAAATACTGAAAAGTTTAATCTTTTTGCATATAGAGAGATGTATATAATTATGTCTATGTCCAATAGTTTCCTAAATAACCTACATTCCTCATCCCTCCAGCACAGCTATTTTTATGATTTTCTTAGAGATCTCATGCAGAGTTTTTGCTCATACATTAGCAGAGAACTCATCCAGCTATGTGGGCATTAAAGTCTACCTGCACTGTTAAAGATGCAGACCTGAGGCCAATTTAATGCTATTTTTAAATAGCAAAAAATATAAATAGGCCATCTGATATATCACACAATAAGTACTTCAGAAGACATTTGACTGTAGATGTACACTTAGATCTTTCTACTTACTTACATATTTTCAGAATGAAGTCATGGCTTGGTTTAATTTACTTTTTAATTCCTAGCAGCAGTAATTGCATGCTTTCACATGGTTTTCACTGACAAAATATAGAAGATGATTTTAAAAAGACAATTTGTCCAGACACTTATTGATTTTGCCATAATTTAAAGTAACATTTTTGACGAATGTTGAAGGTGGATAGGGAGGGGGAACCCCAGGCAAGAGGCTTTTCCCTTTACCCCTAGCTCCGGTGGGGAGCAGTGCTCCCTTCCCCCCCCCCGCGGCGTCTCATGGCCCTCACAGAGGGCACAGGACACCAGCAGCAAGCAGGGAGAGCAGGCAGTGAGAGACTCTGTTGTTCTGGGAAACTGCTTAAATAGCTCTTGGGGGGATTACAGAGTGACCATTGGGACTCCAGGAGGTCTTACAAACCAATCAATTACAAGAAAGGGTTAACAACTAATAGGGAGACTCTCAGGTATCTCTCAGGACATTCCAAAGTAGAGATAAAGACTGCGAATCCTGGGAAGAACAAGGTGAGTTTGTATAAGTTACAAAAGCCATTTTGGAAGCATGTTCACTTTAAACAACATTACAATTTCTACATCCTTTATGTATTGCAAAGTTACCCCAACACATTTTGTCTTGCTGGGATTTTATTTACACAGCTCAGTTGGCAACACTTTCTCATAAACACAGACAAAAGTACTCAGTACAATTTTATGATACTTTATGATATCTTTCCATTGCTCTTTCAGAATGATGTTCCTGTTTCAGAGGCACTTAGGGGTAAAGTGTTCTGTGAAGGGTGATTTAATCCTCCCTGCTGTCTTGACAGGCCAATACCTGAGCAGGTCTGCTTATCATTTAGAAATCTTTTAAATATACTCTGCAGTCTTTGGGGTTTAGGAACACTCACTTGATAATTACACTCTTTCATCTTTGGCTACTGGGAATGAAAATTACACTTTCCAAACTGGAAGTATGTGCTAATATATTGGCATTGTAGAATATGTGATTGTGTTATCAATTTCATAATGAAGAGGAAGTGTTTTCCTTGTTTTCAGCTGTTAGGTGTAGGAACCATTAGAGCTCTTTGTGCACTTGTATGTGTTTTCCTTTGCAGAGGATACAGTACCCAGAAAGGAAGAAATATTTTGAAGTCCTTTAAATTAATATGAGGTATTTTTCTAGAATTTGACAATCTAATACGTTTTACTAAATCACAAACAATATATTCTCATATATCAGCAATGGCTGAATGTAACAACCTTATGCTTGGGACAGCAATATCACACAACAGGAAAATCTTAGGTGTTTTACTCAATCAAAAAAACTATTATAGGTACATAAGTATATCTACATTTCTTTGTGCTGATTTTGCAGGCGATAAGATGTACTAAAATTATACTAGGTCACTAGATATTATGCTAGGATCCTAGAAGCACCCGTATGAAGTGAGCTGTAATAAATATATACCTATGAAATACATGTCTTTCAACATTCAGCAGTTCAGTTGTTCATATATCTCGTTCATTTATTTATAGTGCCCATATATATGATGTGCACTTCGCAACACACATGGACAGACATGGACCAAACCCTTAAGGAGTATTTGGTGATTTCAATATCTTCATTTTCTGCTACTCAGCTTCAAGAAGCCTTATGAAGCAATGCTCAGCCCTTGTGTACTCTCAGGCCTCTCTGAGGTGTGCCAAACTGAGAACCCAAAAAAGACGCACTCAGAAGCCAGTAACTTTGGGTTTTGATGGTGTTTATCATGCCACCCTGTGATTACCTCATGTCTGTGTAACATCACTGAGATGTTTTAGTGGTGGGTCAGGAACTATGATGACTAGGGGGTCAGACATCTCTACTTTTCAATCTATTCCTGCCTTTCTTCATCCAGGGCCTTTGTAAAGGAGAATTGAAAGGTTTGCTTCAGTTCATTGCCTCCATTTATGTCTTGCACTCCAAAACTGAGATGTTAAATTTTATACTTTCCAAGCTGATTTTCCATCATCTCTGAAGATGGCTTCTTTAGCCTTTCTCCACTGATAGCAGAATGACTGTCATTAAATTCACTGTCTCCTCTTCTGTTGTCCTTCATGCTCAGTTGATCTGGAGCTGAATGGGCACTAAAAACAAAAGGAAAGCATTAAAACTTTCTTTTCCAGACACCACAAGAAAATGAAGGACAATATTTTCAACTGTAAATTTGGTAAAATATACAAATTTACCTTAAATTGGAAGTAGACATTTATTCTCACTGAAGAGATGAAAGATGAAAAGCAGAACTTGACTCTGAGGAAAAAATCTCTTTGCTTATTTCTTTGCATAGATTTAAATATCAATGTGGTGCAAACATGTTTCAAATTAAAAAACACTGAAGTGCAGGAACTCAAAAAGGTTCAATTGTAATGTAAGTACAGCACAAACTTATGCATAATACTTACCTGCATTTTTACAGAATAAACAAGTCTGGTTTTCCCTCTTTACGTATAATGAGGCTGAAGTTCAGAGGAATCAGTCATTTGGGCACTTGGTAGCCCCACCTTTGGGGACCTTCTCAAGAGTCAAGCAGCGGAGAGTGGAGCAACACATCTTCCATGGAAAGAGCACAAAAACTGCAGAGAACCTTTAGCGTACTCTGATTTAAGAGAGGACTCTCCTGCTTGTACTGAAACACAAATGACTGAAGAGATTGGTCACAGTTAGAAAATAGTAGATACTTAGTTTTATGAAGTGATGCCAAAAGGAGATGTGCAGCTCCTTTGTATTTGTCTGGCTATATCTGAATTAGCCTGATCTTATGTAGTAATGCACATACTGGGAAGCAGTTACTCTGCCCCACTTGCTGGCCTCTGGTCCTAGCAACAGTGACAAAATTATCTTTGAACAAGGTCTTTTATAGGAATCATGAATATTTCTTTATTCTATAAGCTCCACACAGAAAATCTCCCGTCTGTGAATTATTTGATTTTTCCAATATGTCTTTTTTACTTGATAAAGGCAGGAGGCTTCTCTTAGCCCACCAGGGTTGACAACTACTGAAGCATTTCAAGATATGCTTTTGACAACAATGGTTTAGCAATTAAGGGCCAACAGTGCACGACTTATCTCTTGGTCTTACTTGTTCATACTCAAGCCTGAGGTGGCAATGTTTTCTGTTCACTCTTCTGGGACTTTCTTTGCTTCTATCTCAGATCACACTTGCTCTGGGCATCATGCCTCTGCATGTTGACTGCCCTGGGTACACAGTCATCCTGTTCTTTTCTTGCACATGCACCAACCATTTCCAAACAAAGCAGCGTGTGCTAATGAAGGACATCTGCAGTTTAAAGAAAGACATTTTCTGAGGCAAGATCAACGCTACACCCGTGAAGTAACAGGCGAGTTAGAGCAGACACTGTAGATGTGTCCCCCGGGGCGTCAGGCATTGACCTGATGTGGATTACACACCCTACAGTTTAATCATAGACTCATAGAATAATTTGGGTCAGAAGGAACCTTTAAATGTCATCTAGTACAATCTCCCTGCAGTGATCAGACATCTTCCACTAGATCAGGTTTCTCAGAGCTCCATCCAACCTGACCTTGAATATTTCCAGGAATAGGATGTCCACTACCTCTTTAGGCAACCTGTGCCAGTGTTTTACAACCATCATTGTAAAAAATGCCTTCCTTGTAAGTAGTCTGAATCAATCTGCCCTTTTTGTTTAAAATCATTACCCCCTTGCCCTATCAGTACATGTCCTGGTAAAGAGTCTGTCTCCATTTTTCTTATAAGCCCCCTTTTGGTACTAGAAGTCTGCTATAAGGTCTCCCCAGAACCTTCTCCTCTCCAGGCTGAACAACCCCAGCTCTCTCAGCCTGTCTTCATAGGAGAGGTATTCCAGCCCTCTGATCATCTTCGTGGCCCTCCTCTGGATTTGCCCCAACAGGTCCATGTCTTTCCTGTGCTGAGGACTTAGCAGGCCTGCTTTAGTGCCTGCGGTGGATCTCTCCATCAGAGCCCTGGAGAGGACAGACCTGATGCCTCCCCACTCGGGTGGTGCGGGGAAGCCCCTGAGATCCCCCCGCCCCCAGGCCGCTGTCCCATTTGCCACATGCACGCACGTGAAAACGACTCGTCCTCTTGGGTTTTTTTCAGGACCAACCAGCTCCTGGAGGTGTATAGAATTCCCTGCTTGAACCACAGAGGGAGCCCGGGGCTCTGTTTTGGAGAGCGCGGCCGCCCGGTCTCGGCGGGGGCTCGGCGCCCGCCCCCGCAGCCGGGACGGTCCAGCCGCCAGCGGGTAAAACCGCAGCCCGGGTGCGACTCGAGGATGCTCTTCCCTCCTTCCTGAGAAAAAAATAATAGGACTACCCCCCCCAGGCAGACCCTACCACGGGGAAGAGAGAGCTGTGAGTATGCAGGGTTACACACCACAGATTTAGTTGTCCTCTCGAGTCTGCTCCCAGTCTCATTCCATACATTTCATATTCGCTAGCTCTAATCATGAAACTGTCATTAGCATGTTTTGCGAACAAATGAAACCGCGGGGAGGCTGCTTCAAGCTCCCGGAACGTAACACAGTGAGCGGTGAGATGGCTGGTCTTAATGGAAGCATAAACTTCTGCAATACCTTGGAAACTTCTGCTCTTTTTCTCCTTTGTTTTCCCTATGAGATAAACAACTTCTGTCTGATTTTATCCCTGGTACAGATTCTTGTAAAACCTGAATACAATTTGCATTGCTTACCTGTCTGCACATTTTGTAGATTTTATGGCAGCAAGATAACATGTACAATAGCTTCAAGATTTAAACACCAGGAATGGAAACCATAAGAAGAAACTAGTTCGTTTGAGAAACAAATCTGAAGGATAGAGTTTGAGGGCTTTTGTTTTAATTTTATAGTCATTCCTTGAAACAAAACTAGGGTTAATAATCTAAACTGAAAGCAGACAAATGAGGAACATCACAATCTCATATTATCTTGTCCTTATTGAAATCTTTAATATTACGTTGTTTTGTGATTGGGACCAGAGTTCAGCCTACTAAAAAGAAATATATCAGTAAAAATGTCCATCTCTTTAATAAAGTATATTCCAAGAAAATAACTCGGGCTCACACAGAGGTAAGTATGCCTTATATTCAGTACCATCATGGCAGGTTGAAATACAGTTGAGATTACTAAAACGCAGCAGAGTAGGAACAAATCATCTTTATCAATTCAAAACCATCTTAACTTGGTGTAAATTAAGGAATAATCAGAATTAATTGTTATCTGGACTAGATGCAGCAGAAGATTTCTTGAATTGCATCACCTTCATCTTATCTCTAATCTTTTAAGCCTTTTTTGCCCAAAGGGCCCTTTCAGGCACATGCTAAACTGGCTGCATTATAAGGCTGCAGCAGGACAATATTGCTATTCTAATGATTTATAAGCAAATACTTTACTTACTAGCAAAGGCTAATACTGGATCCATCAGTCCAGACACAAGTAAATTAGCCATTAACTTTCTGACACCTAGCATAAAACAATCGGTTAGGTCTGGCCATCTACGCAATTAATTTAGGTTCACTTTGTGGACACCACAGGGATTTTAAAGTGGTCTGAAACTACTCGTATATCTCAGTTGACTAATTTATATTAAATGCCTATTATTTAGGTTACTGAAGCTAGGGAAAATTAACTCCCTAACTTAGCTATAGTAGGAGCCAGTTCCACACAGGTACAGAGGTGTCTGCCCCTACTGGTTTCAGTGGGACATACTTCAAGGTCTAGGCCTAAGCAACTCCTACATAACTCTTTTCCTCTTTAGATCATAAATGATTTCACAGAGGAAAGCAAGAACTCTATTACTAATTATTATTTGGAGAAACTAAGGTACAAAGAAAAATTAATTCTGTAAAATCCTGGGAAAACGAAGGGAAATTAATTGATCACTCTGCCTTCCAAGACTCAAGAGCATCCTGGGGAACTGGCATATAAGAGGTCCAAAACAGGAGCAGGAGCTGCACCTTAGTGAGTGGGACACTGCCAGGGCACAGCCAGGACTGCTCCACAGCAGGAGGGGAGCTGGAAATGGAAGGTGGCAGCAAGGCAGGCAGAGGCAGTGTCCTCACTGGCAGGGACACAGTCCGTTGGTACCCAAGCAGAGCAGGTGTGGGGAAGCAAGGGTCATCTGAGAGCCCAGCAGCTACCAGACAGGTTTGCAGTGATGAAGCAGGTCTGAGGAAATCCAAGGCAGAAAGCCAGGGCCAGTGAAGACGTACTGGAGATGAACAGACAGATATTCCTTTGCACCACACATAGGTAAACTGAGGAGCTCCCTGTCATTTGATAGTACAGATGATGAAAGCTTAGCAAGCTTAAAAAACTGACAGGCAAAATCCTGGGAAAAAAAACCTACCAAGAGTTGTTAAATCCAGCACTCCCATCTTCAGTGGAGGAAGTCCTGGCACTTTGGCCTTTTGGAGCCTAAGAGAATTCATTCAGGAATATCAGTTACACACTTATTCCAATATTATAAACTTCCCTAGCCTCCTGCCATCAGCCACTCTCACAGGCACACTGTTGGACTGATTTGGTCAGGTGGGCAGAGATGAGACACAGCACTGCCAGGTGAGTGCCCTTCACACACCTCAGGAGTGGCTACAGACGCCTCTTCAGCTGACTCACTGCTCATGATCCATTGCACTCAACTCCTTCATAGTCTTAAAGAGAGATGCTTCAGAAATATCTACTCTACAACTAGACTTCATTTCCTGTGTTTGGAGCATTTCATCTATTCTAACTACTTGGGGGTGGGCATTGGGGGGTTTTTTTGTGTGTATTTAAGGCTGTTTTGTCTGCCTGGGGTGATGACAGTTGCACAGCCAAGCTTAAACATTAATATATCTATATAAAGAAAATTTATGTATCTCTTTTTTTTTACTGAATTAAACCAATTCTTTTTATAAATATGATCCCGCAATACTGTCTGCATGTTTAAGTGCATGTAAATTGATAATGATTTTAGTCTTTCTTATTTTTTCTATACTTTTGTTTTGGTTTTTTTTAGAGACAGGGGACACAGTAGTGCTCTTTTACCCCTTCCAAGTCCCTTCCAAATACATTCACTGGTTACAACTACATCTGAAAGTCAAGAAGTAGTCCCAAAACACTGCATTTTTGCAATACATAGGGACTGGAAGGACAGCCTGAAAGCAGGGGAAAGGCTGTAGTACCAGTTGCTCCACTGATTTTCTGATAGCTCCATATTCTTCTGGATTTTTGCCATCTACCAAGAGTAATCAGGTTGGACTTTTTTCATAGCTTGGCTGATCACAGGAGATTATGTGGTTATGGGGAGATTGTAGAGATTGTACATGGATGTTCTGCTTCACTTTCCCTCCAACTAATTTGAGAAAAGGGAAAAGCTGTCCTTCATCAGGAGAGGCATCATTTATATATTATATCACAGATTTAAGTGTTTCATGTGTTGTTTCTTTCTGAAATCAGAAGAAGAAGAGATGTTAAAAGATACTCCAAGTACTGTCATCCCTTTTGCTGCTAAGGCAAGTTTATTCCTACCACATATTTGCTAGTGCAGTGGTACTCAAATAACAGTGCTTAGAGCTGCTTCTGTCACAGCCATGAAGCATCACTCACTCTTTCAGCAATGACACCTTCTGCTTCTTGTAGCCCAGAATAAGATTCTTACAGGGTTCCCTGTAGATAGTTAAAGCAAGTAAAATCAAAATAACAAGTATTTATCTGCAACCCGCACAGCTGCTTCTTGTCTTTTTAGTTGTGTTTTTTTTTTTTTTTTTTCCTTTTGGTACAGCTCCAGCCAGGATCAAAACTGGGGACTACCACATATTGTGCAAGACTAGACTTACGAGGATGTCCTCAAAAGACTACATCTAAGAGTACTGCAGGCTACAGGAGAAAATACAGTGTGAACATCCTTCACCTGGAAAGCAAGCAAATACAAAATGGATCAACGAACTACTTAAGTACCATCCCAAAATTACTTTTGCATGTATCAATGGCAGCATGAATTTTTAGGAATAAAACCTGGAAGAGATGCATGCTTCATCAATGAACTTATTACATTAGTCATGTTCATCCTCGTAGGAAACTGGTATCGGTTGCCTGTGTGTCTTCAAATGCTTGTTAGTTTACTTAAAAATGTTTGTGAGTCCTGAACTTCACATTATTCTTGTTTCTCATTATCAGTTAATTGCCATCATTAATCATTGTTTTCTTGATTAAAAAGTAACAGTCAGTTCAATACCATGTGATATGGATGACTAATCACAACTCAGGAGTAATAAAGAGTTGAAATAAGTGTTCACAAACAAGTTGTCATCAGTAATTTGTCCTCATAAACTAGTTGGCAAATACTTATGTGCAATGAATACTTCCATACAAATTAAGATAAGCTTGAAAATGATTTATAAACAGGGGGAAATAGTTGAATTCATCTCGTATTTCATTTGCAATAAATAATTTGGACAAATACAGTTATCAGAGGGGGGGAGCAGAAGGCCTTTAAGGAAAGTGAGTATCTGCAATGCAAATGAGTTGAAAATCTCTTTTGTTATTGCCTTATGCTATCACATTTTTTAAGTGCCAGGTGCTGATGTAATTTCTCTAGCAAGATTGTTTCATAATCCTACGAGCATTCTCTCTTCAGAAAGTTTTGTCAGATTTTTTCTTTCTTAATTATTTCATTGCTCCTTTCACCGCTTCATCTTTCTCTTGTAGTCATAGGGTGGTAGATGTACTCCTTCACGCAAACTGTCCTGCCAGTTGCTTCAGTGCACTTGGTTTCAGCAGTATTAAATACTTTTGAGTAGGATTCAGTTATCTCTATTATCCATCATCTCTGGCAGTTTGAGATGCTCTAAGATATCTGAGATCCTCAAATGCGGATAGCAAATGAGACAGAGAACCTGTGGAAAATCCATGGCCTGTTGGAGAGGAGATGGAGACCAAGAACAATAACTTAGGCTTCTCAAATGGTAGGAGACACCTGCGTGGAGGCAGTTGATTAGAAGAAGAAATCTTGATTGCCTATAATGAATCTCAGGCAACTTCACCTGCATGTGGAAGGCATACTTACAAATCTAATTTTAAGTGGCTTTATCTGGGGCAGGACCCAGCCCCTAGAATTAAGTGACATGAAATTCACCTAGAGAGACTGCCACCTCCATGTGTTAGTCCTATATTGTCACATGCCACCCAAAAAAATAATTCCATCTCTGTATTTTCAAGTATTTTTAAAATTATCCAAATTTTTTCATTCATTCACACCTAAGTTAGACATCTAGAGTCATTGGCTGCATGTTATTTTTTTTATTTTTCCCCAAATGAATCACTCTTTATTCCATTTTATCTTTTTCTTGACTATACACCTGCACTGTCAGAATAATTTTTATTCCTCTATCCATGTGCAGCCAGAGCATACTTCCCTTCCCATCATGGCATAACAAACTCCTGTGGAAAGAAACTGTCTATGTAGTCTCTTAGAAAATCAATTAAGCTATTAGATAAGAGCATGGGTTATGATGAACCAAGGGATAGATGGTGCACATCTCTGAATTAGAACAGAATTCTCCCAAAAGCTTTCCCAGTCTCATGGGGCAAAAGGAAATTCTTTTGCTTGTATGGATCCATAGAATAGTCAAGGGTCTAGAGCAAGTCAAGAACTCACCTAGTATTTTGATTTTAAAAAAGGGAGTGATCTAATCCAGCTGACTTGGATACCTCACTTGTACCCACATTTAATTTTCCAGGCAAAGCAATTTTTCTATAGGAAGTTTCTGCATTCTCTGGAGAGACATAGATGCTACTTCAGACCTCTTGAGCAAGAAAACTGCTTTCCCAGGAGCAGGCAACTTGGTTTGCTAGAACTGTTCTGCCCCTGAAACCTTCAGGGTCATCTACCTTTGCCCTGTGAGTACACAGTACTCTTTGGAAACATACTGAAGCATGAATGGAATAATCACCCGAAGAGTCCATGTCAGTCAGTGCTGGAAAGAGGCAAGCTGTGTCCAACCTTTCAAATGTGTACAACAAAAATTCTTATATAGAGTGGGCTGTTACCATCTAGATAACCAGTGATTAATTTCTCTATATGCACTGGTTCCATTATTTTCACAATGCTGCTAGATTCTGGCATCAGCATTTACCAGACTTGTGATTTTTTTCTTTTAATTTTTGAGCACAAGCATATTTGCTTTGATACATTTACTATGGCAAAAGTGAAAAAGTGATATTCAGGCATTAAAAAAAAAACATCCCTTGCTCTACCATGTCCTATTCTATGAGTTCAAATTATTATCACAAAAATAGAGAAAAGGATGAGAGTGATTATGGGCACAAGTGAGAACTTGTGAGCATGTGTGTGTAATTTTTCTAGTTATAGATATCCTGTTCAAAGCTACTCCCAGCACAGAGATTAGTAATACTATCCAAAGCATAAATCAAGAGATACAAATAGAAGGAAAACATCTTGCCCTCTTTGAATAGCTGCTACAGAAGATCTTTTTGTTGGCCTGCAAATTACTCCACTGTCTCTAAGGGATGAGATACATCATTTTTTACTATTAGCTATTATTGTTACATGCCTGAAGGGATGAAATAGTGTGTTTCTATTTCAATTACTCAGGCTACTTTACTGGATATGGATTGAGCTGATTTTACCCTATAAGAACAAATGCTGTTATTACATTTAATGATCAAAATCCTGTTTGTACTCAGCTGAAATATAAACCAGTAGTTTGGAAGAACAGGCTTCAAGCTAAACAAAATTGCTGTGGGAGACCAAATAATTGAGGGAATTACCAGTGGGCCATTCAGGCTTTCACCTCTATAGCAGGTCACTAATTGGATTTAGACCAGGTTCATAGTGGTGATGTGAATTTGGAACCAAAATTATTATGTCTGCTGGGTAACCTTCAGTGCCTAGTGGTCTCTATCCAGTTCCTAGAAAGTAGGTGTACTGGAAAGGGCATGACAGGGAATGACTCACCTAGCCATATTAGTTAGCATAATCTGAAATGTGTCATATTTTGGAGATATCTACTTGTCTCCATTAAACAGAGGAAGTATCTGGATTATGACCCCAGAGTTATACTTTTTAGATATCTGAAATTAGAAAAACGTATAGAGTAGCTGGTTGATGAGGGAAACTTTGTCATATGCAGAAGTTAGATAAATATATTTTTCCTGAATTTCTAGAACTCAAAATTCAGAAACTCTTTTCATAATATGAAAGAAAAAAAAAAGTTAACTGTGTATGTACAAAAAAACAGTAATGCTGATATTTTCCTTGTCTCATCATGAAATACTGAATTCTAGTAGGATGCTAATAATTTCAGACATAGCCTTTGGTTTTCACTTTACTTTCAGGCTAAATTTCAAAAATCCACAGTGATTCAGGATAGAGATGAGGGCAGAATATCCCCCTTCAATATGAGAAACATATTTACAGCAGGAGGGGGGTTGGTTCGTAATACTAAGAATTTATAATTTCTTTATCTGTTTTATCAGCTGATATGTCCTATTTTCCTCCTTCAGTTCAGTACAGACTCATGAGACAGGAAGGGCCCTGCAGGAATTTTTTATCCCAGGGGAATGCCAGTATTTCATATCATATCTCTTCAAGCTCCTTTTGATTATAATTGCTTTGTGATTTAATGAAAAACTTTAGCTTTAGTCTGTATTGTTCATCATAGGAAGCTTTATTGGAGCTATCCAACTGGCTTGTTGTGGGTTTTGGTGGGTTTTGTTCAGCTATCAGTAGCTGTGCTTGAAAGTTCGATGTCTTGGATAGATGCACATTTCATACTGGGGCAAAGCAGTTCACTGGGTAATCTGAGCTCTTAAGATGAGAATGGGGCAAATATCCATTGAGTGATACTTAAGTGGGAAACATTTGGTCAACGCCTCTTTTTCTCTCCACAGTCTGAGTCTGATACTTTTCCCTGACAGATGGTGTGTGAGAATTATTTCTGAGCTTCTAGACTAGGACAAAGCATTTGAGCTGCTTTGAGGCCACATCTTTCCTCCAAAACACTTCTAAACAAGGATTTCAGAAGTCTCTGTTGCAAAGATTGAAACGGAAATCTTTTATAATTCAGTTAGCTCCATGTTTGCAGAGGAGTTTTTCCAACCAAAGCAGTTTAAAGGAGCAAAACCAAAAAAATACGTTGCTCAGTACAAGCAGGTGCACATGAACATGCTCAGAACTCAGTAGCTGGATTGTAAGTAGACGGTCACTGCTGACTGAACAGGTCCAGCTATCAGCAGCATCCTGTTCCAAATAAATACAGCAAGACAATGCAGCTCTGAACAAACATACCAAACTTTCCTCAGGACTTCTGACAGCAGGCAGCCAATTACTTTGAAAAGAATGGGTACTGTCTTATGACTGCCGCAACAACACAAATGCATCTCCCTTGATCCCAACATCAAGGTAGAGCTTTGCATTTCCAATATTTTAATTCAATACAAAACAAAGGTTTCAATGTTACTTATTTTTTTTATAGTGAATGGCAGCTTGGGTTTTTCTGCAATCAGATTTAACAGCGGCAGGGTTAAAAGAGGTATGTAAATAATACATGGCTTCTCTTGCCTAAAGAGGTATCTGCCAATTCTTGCCCTCCTTTTAATTTTGGGAAGGGAGTATAATTTAAAAGATGACAGATTTTTTTCCCATCAAGTCAGAGAAGAAGGAGGCCTTCAGAAGAACAATGGCTGATGCCGTAGCATGACTGACAGGCTTGAAAAGCAACTGTAAAGTTGCCAACACAACAAGCCTTTTATCTTTGATGATAGTATTTGAAGCTTGTGAATTTCATCCAAGGAATAGGAGGAGGTATATGATGTCCTCCCACCACCTCTTTTCTTAGTATTTTAATTATCATTATTTAAAAATATATATATAAATATTCACAAAATAGACATCCTTTTTTTTTTAATTCTTCTAAGTGAGTTACAGAAATATCATCACTACAGTGCTGAACTCGGCTTTATTCCTAACATAAAAACACAGTACTTTTTCAAGCTTCTTTGCCTTTATGCCTATTTTCTGGGCAAATGGGTAGCCTTACATGCAAGTAAATTTCTTTGGGCGTTTAATCACAGGCCCATTCAATTAATGGGAAGGCTTGCCCCATTATAGTAATACAGCCAATGTCTTCTTTCTGAGTGACCGTCACAGGGCTTTCCTAAGCAGGCTGTAGCCTTCAGCCCTCAGAGGGACACACTGAAGCCCCAGTTACAATCTGGATTTGTGTTACAGTAACTGGAATCTGGTTAATTAAAAGTTTTCCCCTCCTCCTGTGTGAGAATCCAGCTGGTGTTGGCAGACCGCCTCTGTGCACATTCGGCTCAGGCAGTTCCGCAGTGCGAGGCTCGGCTGTGGCACTCACCAGGGTGCCTCGCTCCACTCAAATGCATCAGGAGCTGAGGTTCTCTTTGAGTAAAACTAGGTGGTTTGGTTGCCACACCACAGCCTGCCACAGGAAAGACAAAGGGGAGAGTGCATCTGGAACCTTGTCCCTTGCTAAGGCTAGAGCACTTATATCAGGCACAGCTGTCAGTGTGCAATTCAGAGACGGAAACCTGATCCTAGCTTAAGCTTTTGGATTTCCCTTGAGGAGTAGGCCTCTGCAACAGCTCTCTTATGCATAACAACTAAAACAGGAAACGATAACCTGAGTTCAGTGTCTTCCTCAGACTAACAGGTTTTGAATTTATACCTCTCAGAAGTACTGAAGGGAAAAAATCATCCAAGAAAAAGAAAGAGGCTTTTCCTTGCCCTGATGAGGCATCTAAGGTCTAAGCTGCAAATATACTCTGTCCCACCTCTTCTGACCCTGTCAATTTTTCACTCCTGCTTTAAAGAGGAAGGATGTAGCGGATCTTCTTAAGAGTATGTCTGAATTCTGGCAAGGATATCCTTCTCAGCCATACAATCCCCTGTTTTAGCCTGAATAACGTGAACATTAATTTAAATCCTTGGTCTTCTACTTCCTGACCAAATGCTCCACATTTGGTAGAGTTAATGATCATTTATACAATAAATTTTGCAAGTTCTTAATTGAAGTCAGTGTTATCCAAACAACTTCATCTTGGACCAAGCAAACTTAGTAATTAGATCTTATCAGAGAGGATATACATGCTTTCACAAATGGTCTAAGCCAATATAAAGTCTCCTTGCTCTCAAAATACTGATTTCTGCTCATTAGTATGCAGGTAGCCATATGGTCATATCTTGCTGATCAAGCTGACTGTGTAGCCACAGAAGTGCCTGTGCTTGCCCAGGGAAGTCATGTGTCCATGTGCCCATGACAGGAGAGGGAAGAAATAGGAACAGACTTCCTCTTGTGGCACTCAGACTTAAACAGCCTGTGTCCCATCATTTAATGTAAACCAGCAATTATAACTGTTGGACTCCATCATAAGAGGTAGGCACTGAGGGAGTTTGCTCTAAAATACCAGTGACATTCTGGGACATAAGCAGGAACTTTTCAATCAAGCCCAAGAGGCTTAGAAGGGGTTTTCTGTGATCACTGTCCTTTATTTGGCCTTCCTATATGAAATTTTAAGTGCCTAGAGCTGTTATCTTGAATTTGAATCCTCTGTGGAATAAGGAGAGTTAAATGGGATTATTGGCACACTTCATGCATGGCAGCAGTATGCTGAGCTATCGAGGCAACAGGAAAAATATAGAAAATATTTCCTTTCCAGCTTTATCTGTGATTTCTTTTACAAGAACATAAGAAGAGCATCACTGAGTTAGACCAAAGGCATGTTTAACCTAGTTCTTGTTTCTAACAGCAACTGATAGCAGAGACATTGAGGAAGATATTAGGAAAGAAAGAAAAAGCACATCAATAACAAACCTTCTCTGTTTCCCTCTGTCAGAAGCTTAGGGTCTTCCTCACCCACAGGTTATATCAGATCCTTATGTTTAATAGACATTCTATTACAGCTTGAGTAGGCTGCAGGAAAGATTTCCCCCACAGATCTGCCCCCTGCCATGAGTGTTTAACTCTGGACTCTCCCAGTATCAGTGAAATATCAATTATGGACAATGAGTTCCATAATTTAATGATGTGAAAATACTAAATTTGTTTGTTATAAGTTTCCCAGGCAACTTCACTGGATGTTACACTAAGTAATTTTTGTATATTCACTTTTTCCATGGAATTCACTTTTTTCTATGCTCTTTTTCCAAGTCAGTTCCTACCCAGACTGCAGTAGTTCCTTCTACAAATAGTTGGGCCAGACTTTTGACTACCACTGAACGCCCCTAAAGGTGATCGCCCTAAAGGTGAGAGGTAAATATTTTCTACCTCTCTTTTTTTTGTCCAGGGGTGATGATGAACATTATTCATGAGGAAGAAGAACTGCAAATGATCTGTAACTGAATCCTCACAATCAAGAGACCTACCCCTTCAGCTGAAAACTTAGACACTCTTTCTGTCCTCTTCCTAGTCCTGTAGCTCTTAGACACAAATGCTATTATGTGTGCCAACAGATTTAGCTCTTCATTAGATAAATGCCACCAGATTTACCTTTTTGTTTCTCTCCAACACTCCGTCTGTTTACTTACAGTTTAGCTTGGGATTCTCCTATTTGCTGATAAATTTGTTCCTTCCTACGCTTAGCCCTCCTGGTTAAGACCTCAGCAGTGACACAGGTGAAACTGCATGAAGTTCAGTCCTCTGCTGCTGTTTTAGATACTTGAAATACTAGGCCTACAATGAGTCCAGAAGAGCCTGAAGGCCAGCACAGAGGGGTTTGGCACTGAAAAATAAGAGGGCAGCACATGGACTTTGACCACGAGCACTCTTGTATGTGGATGCTGCTGTGATCTCAGTTCAAGAGCAGAAAAAGCTCTCCAGGAGTGCTTGCTATGTTTTTGTGTGTGGGTGTTTTTTTGTTGTTTTGTGGGGGGGGTTGTTTGTTGTGTTTTTTTGGTTTTTTTTTAATTGAGGCAACCCAGATGTGAGTCTCTGAAAGAGAAGATTGAATCCAAGTCCAGTGATTCTGAGGTTAGTGTTCCAGTCTCAAGGTTATTTCTACCTCTGAGCTCTGTATTTTGTGCAAAGACCATCCTGCTAGCTGGGTGGCTCAGATCATGTCTGCCAGACCTGACAGAGGGATGCAACTTCATTTACAAATCCTAGAGAGACTGAGATCCAGAGCCTTTGGGCATCTGCACAAGCAGAATTTAAACCACTGAGGAAAGCAGGGGAGCCTGGAGTTTCTAAGAGAGCTAAACAAACTCAGAGGAATTTGAATGGGCAGGGGTCAGACTCTCCAGGGCTGAGGGTCTGACTGAGGGACCATTGAATCCCTCTATTAAGAGCTCAGTGCTCAGAGTTCAAGTAGCAAGTGGTGTCTAACTATTATTTAATTCTTTTTTTTTAAAGTCTCATTGATTTAGAATTGTACTTATATAAAGGGGAGGGAGGTGTGTCTGCATATGTGTACCCAATTACTGTGCACATAAACCTATTAAATACACATTTTATATTTCTATGCATGTAACTATATATGTGTATGCACATACACAGGTGGCTTATGTGCATATATACATTAATATATATGTACATGAATAGAATAGACTTTATCACTTGGGTATCTAAGGCAAGATTTTCTGAAAGAAGACTAGTGCCAAAGCCCCATTAAGTTGCCTGTCTTACTACCTTTGATTTCTCTTAAAACTCAAGGCTCAGCCAACAGATATGGTCATAAACCCCTCTATATTCCGTTAAAAGAACCTCCAAGCACATATTCCTGAAGTCTTCATCTGTACCTTTTCATTTTATTTCTTTCCCTCAGTTTTTCTTGAATTTCTCTACAAATATTTTAGTGAGTTATTATTAGACCTCATTTTATATCCAGGCTATTCTTCATATCTTTTCCAGAATATTTGCATTTTTAGTTCTAATTTGCACCCAGCAATGGCAATTTGGGTATAAATGCTGAAAAAACTACCAGAGACAGGGAAAAAAGAATTGCACAAATGAGAGGAGATATTACATCATTTTCTCTGGATCTCTTATTCCAGTTTTCTAAGCTATGGACTTCATCTCCTTATGCCCTGAAGTCAGAGGAAAGAATTAAACCCTTTCCTGAAGTAATTCAGGATATTAGCTCTGGAAGTGCCTACCTACTTTCCATATGTACAGTACCTGCAGAGCTGTACCACTTTACTTAGACACCTACAGTGGGATGCATAAAGCAGAGCTTGACATATTTTAGCTGTCTTGATGACGGTAACTTTTATTCTGAACTGAAATCCTAGACTAAAAACAGGTTTAATTAAAACAGTGCGAGCTTGTGTGTAAACCAGCCCTTAGGCACCTTCACAGAGTCATATAAATCAGAGCCATACAAGACACGTTATGTTCCTGAATGCATCTGCCTGTCAGAGTGAGCCCACCCATGCAGGATATCTTGTAGCATTTTATTCAGTCTAGTTTTAAAAGCCCAAATCATTCCGCCATTTATTCCAACTTGCACAACACACTCAGAGCAAATGCCCTGACTACTTAAGGTCACTTAAAAACCCTACACAACACTGTACATAAAATTTGCTATCAGCAGTGTCCTGCTCAATTTACACATAACTGCAGCACTTTTTAAATTCTCTTTCAGCTGTTTACAGTATTTTTATTTATTATGATTGCTAGGATTTTGTAATAACACTTTGATTTTAATTATGGCTGTGTGTCACAGAAGTCTAAATATATTGCATAGGTAAGTAGGTAATATCATTCCTTATTTAAGGACTGAGGCACTGCTGCAATGGCAGTGCAGAGCTAGAGCTGAATTCCAAGGAGCAGTAGAGTTAGGAATTATATTTGCTCTACCTGGACTTCAAAACTCAGCCTAGATCAGGTTGATGTGAAAAGAGCTGTTTCCAGCAGTGCCTCTGCTAGTTATCCACTTCTCTGTCTTCCTCTCTTTCAAGAAGTAGGTGCCCAAAGAGATTTTCTCATGCATTCAGGTTCCATGTTTCTTTTTAAAATGCTCATCATCAGGCACACCAAAAATATATTAAAAAAAAAAAAAAAGACTTCAGCAAGACACTCACAAAAGGGGTGGGTTTTTTTTTTGGTTTTTTGGTTTTTTTGGTAGTCAGAGAGGGGATGCTGAAGGAGGTAATTAAAAAAAAAAAAAAGATACACTTCACAGTGGGAAGACAAGAGAGGTTGTCATTTTAATGTGTCCTACAGCACTGAACTAGCACAGAAGCCATTTTCCTTGCAGATGCTCAGAGAGGAAATTATTTTTGCAAATAAAGAGTCTCTGAGCCATGACTTAAGACAGCGTGTAAGAATGCACATGTTAGAGTGCAGTCACTCCAGATTTTGCTTTATTTGCATTTAGCATATTGTGACCTACATTAAATGGTTTCCATGCACTGGCCACAGAACAAGCCGGCTGCAGTGATAGAACCCAGCATGCAGACAGCTCCATTGCATTAAAAAAGCAGTGCAGAGTGCACGCTACAGCTTTGCTGTTTGCCATTTTAGAACAGCTATATACATCTGCTGCAGTATAGACACCCCCAGGCAATATCAGCTGGGTACTGCAGGACCCTGAGAGAGGCTACAGCTCTGTGCTCATGCCCAAAGCCCCCGCCTCAGCTAACTACCATCCCAGGGATGATGCTGTGCCTTGTAGTGCCATGTGGCTTATCAGGTGATAGTACCCTACTTCTGTCTCTGTTTTCTGCTTCTGTTTTCCATGGAAACTTACCAGTGGAGGTCAAATACTGGAGGCCACATGGGGCCTTCATGTAGTATAGTTACACATACACAGTACTCTACATGAGGCAATAAACTTCTGCACCCAAGCTGGCTTCCACGGTCCCAGCTCCAACATGTATAGGCAAAAAAAACTATTATTCAACAGATAACGGGGAGCACATAGCAATAATAACAATATCCAGGTGCCGGTCAACATGTCTTTTCCGTGGGAGGACTGAAAAGAATTGTAAGTAAGTCCCAGTTTTACAGAAAAGAAACTGAGATAGATAAAGCTAATTTATTTTCCTGCACTGTAGCACAGATATACTAAAGATGAATTATGGTCTTTAATATGTTTGGGGTTTTTTTTATAATGGAAGGAAATAAAAAATAGTGGATATGGGCATGAATATATACAGAATAAAGTGCATATGTATATCACAGACACACACAAACAAATGAGTAGAAAATAAGCCTGTATAAGAAGAAATGACTGTGTAAATTTAGAAAATGCCAGCTTTAAAATTCCTCCCTTGACCTTCTAGCACTTTTAGTATGCAGTCTTCCATTGCAACAGAAAATGCTAGATTTTTTTTCACATGTTAATAATGACTGTAACTAGGAGTAAATACAGCTATTAATATCAGACGTATGCAAAGGGTCAGAACTGATATTACATAAATAAGTTTAATAATAACACTATTTACTTCTAAATACCAACCTTGCAACTGTTATTGTTCATTAAATGTGTATCTTAAATGCAAACAGGATCACTTTTCTGTATTTACACAAATTTACTTACCACTTTTCTAGGATAAGTACCTTTTGGGACAGACTGGAAATACAAGGTTACTGGCAACTATGTGATACACAGCTGTTCAGCTGTGTTATTTATCTATGCATAGATCCCAACTCTCCTAAGTGTGGTCTGTGGGAGAGTTTGGGTCACTTTCTTTGTCCAAATGGTCCATCTGACACGTCCCTCATCACACAGAGTACCATATGCCAGCTATGCTCTGAGGTCTGGGATCAGATGTTATCAAACGCTTGTGTTCAGTTTGCTCCTTCAAGGTAAAAACAAACACCAGCATGTCCATTTGGACTCTGCTGTGGTATTTCTATTTACCACATCAACTCCAGGCAGCCATCATAATTAGCAACCTCATGATGCTTATGCAGCATTTGGCTTCCTCCTGCCTGTTTGACTCAGAGCAAACGGAAGGGCATTTGCTGTGAGTGGAGCAGACAGGGAGCAGCTGGGAGAGGTGTCTGCATTACCACCTTCGTACAAAGGTTCAAAGATTCCTTTCTCAACCCCACCAGCTCAGTTTACATGATGACACTGGACCAGATACAGGGCATCTCTGTGAATATGACAGCTATAACCAGCTCCAGTATCCAGTGTCGCACATGACTATGGATACTGTCTGCGATGCCAGACATCTGATTTTACAACATTGCCATTTCTGACTCTCAGAAAAAAGACTGGTTTGGGCTCACTTTAATCCTGGGAAAACTGTCTCTCCTTTGTTGATGCTTTTTGTCAGCCGTGTAGATAGGCAGCAGAGGTCTCTGATTTGCACAGTGCTGTCTTTCAAACAAGGGAAGTGAGAAAGGTGCCAGCAAACCCTACATAATCAAAACCTCTGAAGGCAGACTGTCCTGTTCCAGTGGTCTAGTCTTTCTACTTCTTATTATAGTGATTAACTGTTCTCCTTAGTCACTATAAAAAGAAGGATTTTTAATTTGTGGCAAACACTATTTTATTTGACATTTAAGAAGGTACTGCAAATGAGAGAGTAGTTGCGCTTCGGAGTTTGCTGCAAGGGGCAGCTGTGAAATCTAGGATTTATAATGGTTGAACAATGGAGGGTTTGTAACAGTTAAGTAGATAATGCTCTGTCACCAAAGGTTTAGGTACACCTGACCCTGCCTTACTGCAGATAAGTGGCAATAAGCAATATTTTGAGGACCCTTGCAGTCAAACACTATCATTTTATCTTTAATTTTATCTATCATTCTATCTTTTATCATCTTTCTATCTGAGCTTTGTCTGTTTAGCTGATCCTGATGAATTTAGCAGAAAGTTTCAGCTGTGACACCGCCCACCCCTTGTTCCACACTACACTTGAAAACTGTGTACGAATGCCACCCAATTCAAAGTCATCACTAAAATAATGCATCTATCTCCTACGCAACGTCAAAGTGAGGAGGAGAAATTCCTAATGAATGTCTCCAAATCCTGGGGGATCTCAGAAACAACGCTAGCCCATTTTCCTTCCAAGCCCACATAAAACTGAGAGGCTATGACTCTGCAGGGAAGTGGGATGGATGTCTGTTTAGCAAGGATAAGTAGACAGTAGAAGGTAGAAAGTAAGGATCAAGATAAGCTTTCATCAGTGCAATTTGTGAGAAGTCTGTGCTGTCAAGAACTTGAAGAACAACATACGGGGACAGCTTCTCCACAATGCTCTGAGAACAGAGTGTTAATCAGAAGACTAGTTGCAGCTTGTCAGCTAAACACTGAGCATTGCATGTATGAAAGTTTGGGACAGTTTTTTCTGAGTTTCACCAGATAATTTTGCAGCAGCATCCCCAATACCACACAGAGGAAGTCCAGCACAGCCATACCAAAATATTTTGTCACATAAAAAGTCTTCATCTCCCTCATAAATTTCTTTCCACCACCACCCACAACTTGCAACTCCTGATTCTAGAGGGATGTAGAAGCAAGTGCAATCAACAAACTGTGGATATGCTTGGCCTTGTCTGGCAAGACATAGTCAAGGTTGAGCATTCTTGGTTGAGCTAGGATGCTGACCTTGAACAGCAGAAAAAAATTCATATTTCAGTATTTACATGGAGAGATACTTGCTGGCTAAGGTGAGAAGAACACCTTAGAGACTATCTGCCTCCTGTCTCTAACAGTAACATGAGAATCTGAATAATCCTGCAACTAGTATTCAAGGTGTACAATGGAGTTAAAATCTAATAGCTGTACATCATTGTTTATCTAAACCACAGGACTAAATAAACCATATCTTTTCCGCTTTCTATTGTAAAGGCCAGACTACTTCCCCACAACTATCCTACCACTTATAACTACACCTTTCTTGCAAATCCTATATCCCCTCTATCTTCTTACTCCCTCCTCTCACTGTGTGATTCCTCAGGAATATTTCTTTCCCCGTATTTCTTGAACAGTGCTCCAAGGTAGACAAATTATTTTTCTCAAAGCAGATAAAGATATAATGATGGATTTACCATATCCAGAAGTGATGCTACAATTTCTTAATGGTTTCCAGGATGCCAATAATAAAAATACATGCCAATAATAAAAATAGATGCTTCTACTGCCACTACTCTTGCCTGTGCTTCAGCCTGCTGTGATGACAGGCTGATTTAGATGTTATTCCCAGGGAGATGAAAGAACAAGAAGTTGTGAAATGTAGATATGAAATCTGAATATACAGAAGGTTGCTGTATCTAGATGTGGTTAGTGAGTGCTGAGGAGGGGGAGATGATCACTTCCCTCATATTACTTACTGGCTGCACTCCCATTCATACAGTTGAGGCTTTTGCCCTTGTGTGCTGCAGGGCTTGTGTGCAGCCTGCTATCTCGCAAGTCTTCATTTCATAATCACAGATCACAGAATATGCTGAGATGGAAGGGACCCACAAGGATCATCAAGTTCAGCTCCTGGCCCTACACAGGACCATCCCCAAGAGTCACACTATGTGCCTGAGAGTATCATTCAAACACTTCTTGAACTCTGTCAAGCTTGGTGCTGTGACCACTTCCCTGGGGAGCCAGTTCCAGGTAAGTGGTCAAACACTTACCATGGACCACTTCCACCCTCTAGGTGAAGAACCTTTTTCTAATATCCAATCTAAACCTTTCCTGACACAACTTTGGGACGTTGCCTTGGGTCCTATCACTGGTCACCAGAGAGAGATCAATGCCTGCCCCTCCACTTCCCCTTATGAGGAAGCTGTAGACTGCAGCGAGGTCTCCACTCAGTCTCCTCTTCTCCAGGCTGAACAGAGCAAGTGACCTCAATCATTCCTCATATGGCTTCCCCTCAAGGCCTGTCACCATCTTTGTTGTCCTCCTTTCTAACAGCTTAATATCTTTCTTCTAATGTGGTGCCCAAAACTGCACACAATATTCAAGGTGACTCCCTATATAAGGTTCCTGTTAGCCCATTCCTTTATCCTATCTTTGTCTATCTGTCTGGCAGTTCTGCCCTTGAGTATATATTGACAGGTGCCTCCCAGTCTGGCGTCATCTGCAGGCTTGGAGAGTCCCTCACCTCCTCTAGGTCACTGATACACATGTTACATGGTTCAGGTCTCAGGAAAGAGCACTGATAAACCTCACTGCAGATATGATGGTAAAAAGAAAAGCCACATAGATCAAGAAACACTGAGCATCTCCTGTAGATGATCTACAACTTGCAGAATTGAGAAACTGTCTGAAAACCAAATGAAAAGCAAAGAAGAAAAAGAGGGAAAAAGCAAGACAGGAAAAGGAAAAAGCAGAGAGGGAACAGCAGCCAAACCTTTGAGCTAAGAGGTCAGAAATAAAGAAGCAGAATGTGTATTTGAAGAGATAGTCAGCCAGAACAAACAGAAACCCATCCACCGTGCCCAGGGGTGTTTATACCATTCCTGATTCAGTTAGCATTAATTCAGTGCATATTTTGACACTTACCATGGCTTAAGTATAGATATGATTGCCAAGCAGAGTTTATCACATTTTCCTTAAAACTTTGTCAACTTCCACGTGAAGGTCACTGTTTGAATATTTCAAAAGTAGCATAACAGTAAAAGGCTTATAAACATAAAAATAATGGGGTTGTATATAAAACTTAATATATTTACATAAAGGCTGACAGAAGATTTCATCTTGAAGACCAGGAGCAAATCTTTCACTAGTCTCAGGTCCATATAGACCATTTTTATTTCATTGACTTTAGAAATGTCTTTTATAGGCAGTAGACCAAAATGAACACATCCAAAGAGTGATTTATTAGAGCAGTCTTAAATGCAAAACTCCTCTGGAGACTTCAATTTCTCTCTTCAATTTCAGTGAAGGAAAAGTCATGTGGCTAGCTCAGACTTGGTTGCCTAACTCAGAGCAGAAAGCAAGAATCCTTCCTCCTGTAATAACACAGAGCATTGGGAATTCCACCTGAGCCTTACTCAGAACAGATGAGCCTTGCAGGAACAAGATTTTTATTGCATAAGACTATAGTAGGATCTAAATCCTCCTGTCTGCTTTTCTTCATTACCTTTGGTTGACCAACACTGCTTTAAAATATTAAGTCTTAGAGAGAGTAGGGGAAAGCTTGAAGAGAGATGTTGTTGTGCAATCAGCACATTTAGAAAATTATTACCACAGATCTCACTATGGCCAAAAAAAGAACTATATCCCTGACTTTTTGTATCATAGCACCAACTTGCATTGGTCACCAGCTGCATCCTGTGGTTTTAGGGCATATAGGAAAGTATAACCATTGAAATCACTCCAGAACCACTTCAACATAATTTTCACTCATTTTTGATTTTCTGCCAGAGCAGAGACTATATCATGCAGGTGCTTTAGAGAAACAAATAATGTACTGCCACCTTGGGAAAAGTGGGAGTCCCAGGTGTCTTTGAGATGCATGTGCCCAGAAAAACAGAAACAGAGCTCACTTGACCACATCTAGGGATCTACCACAGATGTCTCAACATCTGAGCTAGGTTTCTTTTGTAATCAGTGGAGAGAAACAGTATTTTCAGGGGAACTTCTGAGATCACAAAAAAGCAGACATCTAATGCTTAAGTCAATTACACATATACAGGCATCTAGTGCCCTTTCAGGTGTCCTGGATGGACTATAGTATCTACATGGGGTTGAGAGATATGACAAAGTACCTATGTCCTTCTGGAATAGGAGACAGTAGACAAATGGGAGTATCTCAAATCATAGTAGGTGCCATAATAATGTAGGCCCATTGAACTGGACTTTTACATAGCAACAATGGAATTCAGGTCCAGAATGTAGAAGCATATTAAACATCTGTAATCAGCTGGTCACATGTGGTGTTTCTTTTAAACTGAGACTATTAGCTCTCCAGATTCTACTGCATTGACTAGATCTTCATCCACTAGACACCTCATTTTCATGTGAACACATAAATTTCAGTGTCTCAATGTGGCATTAAATACCACTTTCAGAGTAACACTGAGCTGTCTAAATGCCACAAAAGATGCTACAGTACCTCCAGCCGCTCCAGAAGAATTTGTGCGTCTCATTAGCGATGTGCCTTTCATAAGAGCCTCATACGGCTCTTTAAGATTTCTTCAGGCACCTCAGACTGAATTAGCCACCACTATTTCAATGACCAAATTGAACTTGCTGCAAGTTAATGGGATGACTTCCAACCCCAGGGTTCACAACATGAGAATACCAATACATTCCTTAGCAGGTGATGCACCTGTATTACGTGAACAGCTTGGCACCTCCTCCCATGCATGCACACAGCTATGATGAGCTGCAACAGCAACAATAGTTGTACGCTGGCAAGAACATCTTAGGTACACTGCCCTAGGTCCTCTTCACCCTTCCACATGCAAGGTAACATGGAAGAGGGAGGATTTGTCCCATCCCATTTCAGAAAACACCAGTATCAATTTGATACAAATATGAACTGGGCACTGGCGAGAAATGAATATTAGGCACAGTTTACCTGAACTGTATTAAACATTTTCTTTGAAGTAGCATCATTCTGGCTGTGTAAGTGCCAGCTTCCCTTCCCTGACTGCCAAAGCAGACTATGTGAGCAGTACAAATGTAGATGTCTCTACTGTGAACATCAAGATCTGATCATATCCCACACTGCACAACACAAGAATCTCAACAGCAAGGTTGCCTAGTGCATTGTCCATGTCCTGTGGAAATGGATATTTTGCCTCAGAGAAACTGTTTGGAAAGTCTCCAATACATAATCTTGCCTACACTTCTGCCACTGCTGAACACTGCCATTAAGCAGATCTGTCTGCCTTTGCCTCTTGCTGAAGTGCTTTTCCTTCAGCTTTTCAAGAAATGCTGTATGAGGATGTCAGCTTTTGAGGAAGAACTGAGAGACAGAAATACATACATACATACAGTATGTTTATGTATATTTGTAAGGTTTTTCCCCACCACTCCACTATTCTGCCCAATCCTTTTCAATGGTCCAGAGTTACAGGACATTCATCATTTTCATAGGAAAGCTATTCTAATATTTAATACTTTAGAATTTACTCAGTAGTTACTCTGTCCCTAGCCTATATTTTATTTTTGTGAGAACTGAAAATGTATCAAAAGCCAACAGTAAAAAAGGGGGAGGAAAAAAAAGGAAAAAATGTGTAGAGGCATGCAAGAAAGAGAGAGCTTGTAGCATATGCATGAGCTTAAAACTTCAAGAAAAAGTTAAATTAATGAAGGTAGTTCACAGTTTAAAATTAATTATTTTTGGATTTCTTTTTTCTCAGAGGTTCCTCTTCAATATTCCAAAAATAAGCGGTGGTGGGATTATTTAGAAACTGAGTACATTATAACTAAGGCCTATAGCAACCTCACTCAGCGGTGAAATTTGTTGTCTCCCTCTGATCCTCAGATTATGGAGATGAGGGGATGAATGTACATCAGTAAGATTCCCCACCGAGATAGCTTTTCACTCTTTTCAGTAAGAAAAAGATCAAAGGGAAAACAGATAATTAACATACCAAAGGAGACAAAACCCCTAGAGCTTTATCGTTGTTGCAATCCAATAATAAACAGCCAAGTACAAAAAAGATTATTTGATAGTGACACACAGAATTGAAAGCCTTTGAAATGTCAACTTCTCAAAAAAAATATTTTTGGAAGGAAGAAAATATCCATAATTATACAGAATAATGCTTAAACATTGGGGAGTAACTCTTCATTCCTATGAGAGCTTGCTTGTAAAACTACTGTGCTTAAGAACAACAGCTTGGCATGCCTTTATATAAAATAAAAAAAATTTTTTAAAAAATAGCTCACAAAAGGCTTCAAATCCCTTCCTGAGCAAACAGTAAATTCTTTTATAAATTAAAAACTAAGTACAGTTGTTCTTGTTCTATTGAAAAATATCTTCAATCTCCATTTCCAGACCAGCTTCCAGTTTTTACAGACTTGGGGGCAGTGGAACACCAAGGTTTCAAATGATGTCTGTCTTGGCTGGCAAAGTGCTATGGCATGCTGTAAGTTCTAGGTACTTTTAGAAAGCCAGAAGCAAAAAAGACAAATTCATGTAGCAGCAAATCATGTGAAACTCTTCCTTGGGGAAAGCAACTGCTCCAACTACGCGGATGCATCAATATCAGTAAAAGAAAGAGGAGTGGGGCACGGACCCAAGTATATTAATTTGCAAGAGTTTCTCTGGCACACTTTTGGCTCAGAGCAGCTATGCTCTCACAGCACTGTTATGAAATTAGCACCACTCTGAGGCCATTCAAAACAGATACCTGGGCACACAGAAAGCCTGAATTTGGTGATAATTTTAGCTGCACGGATGGGAACAGTTATGTTTGCAGGGCCAAAGGATGATCACCTCCCTGTCCCATTTATAAGTGCAGATGCAGCAAATTGGTCTGTGTTAGAGAAATATTTACTTCTGGGACATCAGTTTTTAGAATAAGGGAAGAGGGGAATCACAGTAGTGAAGGGCTGTTCAGCAACCAGCACAAAACACTCCACTTTTGTCCTACCACAGTCAGGTTTGCATGTTTGAAATTCTTCACGTTTGGTATAATTGACATGATTTAGAAGAAAGGTTAGTTCCAGCATGGTTACTAGCAAAGAATATTAAAGGATCTGCTTAAAAGACTCCCATGGGATAAGGCCCTGAAGGGAAAAGAAAGCTGATTGATAGTCAAGGATTGCCTCCTCCAATATCGAGAGCAGTCCATTCCCAACAAGTCCTGCATGGATGACCAGGGAATGCCTGGCAAAAATCAAGTATACACAGGGTAGAACTAGGGACAAGTAACCCAGGAAGAATACACGACACTCCCTGAGCATGCAGAGACGCAGCTAGGAAAGCTGGTTGGACTTGATGATCTTGGAGGTCTTTTCCAACCCAATCTATTCTATGATTCTATAAGCCAAAGACTAAGTGTAATTGAATCTGGCCAGGGATGTCAAAAGCAGAAAGCAGGACTTATATAAGTACATTAAGTAGGAAAAATACCAGGGAAAATGCGGCCTCACTGATGAATGGGGAAGGTACCCTAGTGACACAGGATATGGAAAAAAGCTGAAGCAGTGAATGCCACCTTTGCTTCAATCTTTACTAGTCAGACCAGCTGACAAGAATCCCAGATACCAAGGGAAAGACTGGAATAAGAAAAACCTACCCTTAGTGGAAGAGAATAAGGTTAGAAAATACCTGAACAAATTGGACAAACATAAGTCCATGGGCCCCGATGGGATATGCCTACAAGTGTTGAAGGACCTGCCCGATGTCATTACTCTCAATTACCTTTGAACGATCATGGCAATGAGTAGAGCCTCTTAGGGAGGGAAGTAAAGGAAACATCATTCAAGAAAAGTGAGAGGGAGGATCCATGGAACTATAGGCTAGCCATCTTGATCCCTGGGAAGGTGATGGAGCCAGTAATCCTGGAAGCCACATCCAGGCACAGTAAGGACAAGAAAACCATCAGGAGTAGTCAGCATGAATCCACCAAAAGGAAGTCATGCTTGATCAACCTGATAGGCTTCTATGATGAAACACCTGACCTGGTAGAGGAGGGAAGAGCAGTGGATGTTGTCTGCCTAACTTCCATAAGACTTTTAACAGTGTTCCTCATAAGATCCTCATAGAGAAGCTGATGAAGTATAGGCTGGATGAGCAGAGGTGAGTTGAAAACTGGTTGAATGATTGGCCCAGAGGGTGGTGATCAGTGGCACAAAGTCTACCCAGTCCAGGTATTAATAAATGGTGTACCACAGGTGTCAGCATTGGCTCTGATCCTGTTCAACATCTTCATGTATGATCAGGATGATGGGGCAGGGTGTGCTTTCAGCAAATTTCCTGACTACACAAAACCAGGAGCAGTGGCTCCTGGTCAGAGCAGAGGGTCATGTTGCCATACAGAGGAACTTCAACAGGCTGGAGAAATGTCTTGACAGGAACCTCAAGAAGTTCAACAAGAAGTGCAAAATCTTTCATTTGAGGGGGAATAATCCCAGGCATGAACATGTCCTGGGGGCCACTTAGCTAGAAAGCAGATTTGCATAAAAGGCAAAAAAAAAAAGAGCCAGCAACGTGCCCTGGTTGCAAAGAAGGCCAATGGTATTCACGCTGCATTACATAAAATATTGTCGCCAGGTGAAGTGAGGTGGTCCTTGTTCTCTATCCAGCAATAGTGCGTCCATACCTGGAGTACTGTGTCCAGCTCTGCAGTCTCCATTACAAGAGAGATATGGACATAATGGTGAAGAGAGTCTGACAATGGACCACAGAGATCATTAAGGATCTGGAGCACCCCACGTATAAGGAGAGGGTGAGAGATTTGGGACTGTTTAGCCTGGAGAAGAGTAGGCACAGGGGGATCTTATAAAGGAATATGAATACCTAAAGGGAAGGTGCAGAAAGGATGGAGACGGATTCTTCTCAGTGATGCCCAGTGACAGAACAAGAGGCAATTTGCACAAACTGAAATATAGAAGGGTCTTCCCAAACATCAGAAAACAGTTTTTGACTGTGATTGTGACTGAATATTGGCACAGGTTGCCCAGGGAGGTTGTGAAGTCCCCCTCCATGGAGGTATTCAAAGCTATCTGGACATTGTCCTGGGCAGCTGGCTCTGGGTGGTCCTGCTTGAGCAGGAGGTTCGACCCAATAACCTCTAGAGGTCCTTTCCAACCTCAGCCACTACATGGTTCTGAAATATCTTCTTACGTCAAAGGTATTGTCCCTCTGTTAGAGCTGCCATTATTGTAGGAGAAAATTGAATTACCTTGGCTTTTATACCACCTACTCTCTGAATAAAGATAAGTTTCAGTTTCTGCTGGAGCCAGTCTTTACAATAATGAATATTCTTCATTTCACACTTCAGTTCATTAATTTATTCTGCATATTCATGACTCAATACTCAAATGCCAATCTATACTCCTTGTGGACAACAAAACAATAGACCTGTTTCTTGAACCCTTGTTACTTAAGGCAGGGATGCAAAGGAGATGAGGCAACACTCAAAACTTCCTGCCTGACTCAGCAAGTGGAATCCATAGGAGTTAAAATACAGTGTACACTGTGTTTTACCTTTCAGGTCCTAAAACAGGTACATCCATACCGCTGGCACTAGAGGATCAGGAAGCAAGAATGAGTGGAGGACCCTGGCTTTTCAAGAGAGCCTGGCTCAATCTGGGCTATTTCAAAACCAAATCTCATAGAGAGGGGCTAACCCTCACCTTATGTGAACACAAGGCATTTTATGTTCATGCAAATCTTGGACTGTGGATTGATCTCTGGCTGTCTTCATATAGCAAGGTGGACACAGTCATAAATGACCCCCTTGGGTGAAAAAACTACATATGTATTCCCAGTTAACACACAACAGCCACCAACTTGACTCAGAGAATATTCTAGATCAAACTAGCTGGATCCAAAACTGAAGAAAAGACCACTTTTTGACGACTAGTCTTCCACTTCAGCCATGACAAGCTTAACATGTCAGCTATTATATATATAGACAGAGAAATAACTTTCCATTGAAAAGATGCAATTAGGGCAAATAAATCCCTGAAAGATGCTTAGGATATGACATTTTAGAGATTAAATGTGACTACATTGTATTTTAATAATACGTATTGGTTCCTAAGTGCACATTGGCCTGAAGAACCTTCAGCAGCCTCCTATAGATGCAGTTAACAGGATTGTCACTGTTACTGTCTTGATACACAGGTCAAAAGCATCCAAAGTCCACACCTCTGAGTCTGCCCTGATAGTCTGGTATTAAAGGTCTGCCTTTTACCTGACAGTGGTAAACCTGAGCATGTAGCATAATTTGGCTTGAAATTCAAAATTATTAAAAACTCATTCTATTCTTCAGTGAGTGTAATGGTTTAAAAGTAAACTGGAAGGAGAAATGAACCCAACATGAGAGATTACAAGTCAGAGTTACAATTTACTAAATAGATTATAATAAATACGATGATACAGAGAAAACTGGTTTTAACCCCCAAAGACTGATGATAACCCAGCACCTAGGGACAAGACCAGAACAGTGTTTGTTAGCCCCTTTGCTGAGCACCACGTGTTCCCCCAGGGTGCAAAGGAAAAGGAAAGGAAAGGAAAGGAAAATGGTCACAGTTCTGTTGAAGTAATAATCGCAGTCTTGTCGAGAGCGGCAGTCAAGATTCTGTCAGAGTTCTGGTCCTCCTCTTGATCTAATGAGTAGTATGAGAAGTCCCAAAACCTGATTATATATGCTCAGGTTCAGGTAGGAATACCCAGTACCTTCCCCAGGGCAAGGAGTTTCACAATGGGTGATTTAACTCTGTGAATGATGAGATATTTTTGGAATCTTTGCTGGTCTAGGTGGTGCAGCTGCCTATAACACCAGTCCAGTATGGCCCATTAGCAGAGATGACCCCTCAGGCTGGGTGTGAAAGTGCAATGCCTCCCTGGAGGGGAGTTATCACAGCTGAGTCATTGGTGTGAACACAAAGAAACACTCCCCTGTCTCCCAGGTTCTTTAACCCCAGCTTGTAGCCTGGGGTGTCAGGTGTGCCCTGGGCAACTACTGCAAATGATCCATGATTAACAGTCTATCAGAAATGACATAGAGGGTGTAGAACATACACTTTTGGTTATACGCACATAATGATAAACTGTCCGGGCCCCTGTAACTAGGACAAAGAGGAAAACGTCCTCATGTAGCCAGCATAACTGCTAGACCCAAATTCATCTGTAACTGTACAAATAGAGTTTCAACAACTCCCTTCTAGTTGTGGCTGAGTGGCAATCCCCATTATAAAGTCAGCCTAGGAAGAAATAAAGAGAAACTTCTCACCCAGCTCAGCTAGTAAACAAAAGACTTCCATGGGTTCTTTGTAGGCTTGATGCTTCAGGCAGGCTGCGAGCACATCTCTGCTCTTCCAGAGTTAGTCATAGCAGTGTGAGTGAGAGGAAAAAAGTACTCAGTTTTAACCTATATTGTTTTTCCACTTCAGAAAGGCTCCAAAGACTCTCAGAACTCCTGCAGAAACTGCAAAAATTCTTAATGATATTTGGTTGTGCCTCTCAATTTGCCCAAATGTCACATTTAAAACTACCTTTGCTAAAGCGGAAACAAAAGTGTATTACGAACTAAGAGACATATTGTGCCACAACTACTCTTTGGCAAGCTGCCGAAATATAAAAGGCTTCTGACAAATCAATATAAGAAGTGTTTTATAAAACATAATATTTTCTTTATCTGCCTACAAGACACAATTTTTATATGTCCATTACCTTTTCACTACAAAAGCATTCGAGAATTTAGAAATATCATGCATGTGTTTTCTTGTCTGACTATTCTCATGTGTTTTACTAAAAGTAATCCTTCCATCAGTCATTTATCATTAAAACTATTCAAATACTTACCCCTTCCCAAAAAATCACACATGTTCTTGTAGATGGCAAAATGAATCCACTTCAATCCCTTTCTTACTTATCCCTTATTTACTTTATATAAGGGATTTATAATCCCTTATTTACTTTCTCCCATTGTTTTAAGGAAAATGTTTCCAGGGGAAGGGGGAAGAACTGTTGAGAAGGGCAACTATCTATGAATATCAGAAAACAATCACAGAACTTCAGTTAAAACAGAAGATAGCCAAATATTTTTACTAGAAACCCAGTTCAGTGTGTTGTGACACATTGTAACATGCCCCATTACTTATAAGATCAGTCAAAACCATTCACATTCTGAATAACAAACACACACAAAGAGTCGCTTATGAAATGGAAGATTATTTCCATAAATTAATTGGGAACAGATTTCCTCACATCTATTCACACACAGAAGCAGTTTGTTCCACAGGCAGGTTTTTCTTGCTTCAATATGAGTAACCGGGAAAGAATTTGACCCTTGACAAATGGTTTTGAATAACAAATATGTTTTTAAAATATTCTTATCTGCTCATGGGTAAATTCATCAGCAAAACAGCAGGCAAAATATTCTACCTTCATTACTTTTTATTATTTAGCCATTTATTCTAGTTGTCTCTTCAAAACCTCACCCTTTATAATGCCTCTGCCACCACCCTCTTTATCTTCCACTGTAACAGTAGAGGTTTTTGTATAAACCTCCTTTTGGTAGCATTTGTTACATGTTAGTCTGCAAAGTGATGAGGTAGAGAATGCTTGGAATGAAAATGAGGAAAATTATTCCTACAGAGGACCTGCAATGGTAATAATTATCAAGTACACTAAGTTTTCACTGTTTGATTATGATTCTCAGCCAGCTACTAAAATTTCTCATTCAGAGGTGATTGGGGTGAAGGAAAAAGAAGTATATTTGTTAAGGCTTTGTGCGGCTCCCTCACTTCCTTTTTATGTCAATCTTATCTACACAAAAAGATACACTAAATGAATATTGCCCAGATTGCAAAGTCAAGCACTCCAGTGCTAGTAAATGCCAAAATTAAGATTTCCTGAAAACATTAATTCATTCCCTTATGCATATGCATTACGCCACACTCTTTAATTACTTGATGACATACTATTTTTTCCACACAGTCCAGTACTCGTGCTTGATGGTGCTCACTTAATGAGTAAGCTATTCAACATTTTCTTTTATCCTCCGCATTCAGTGTGGCCCCAATGCTTTATTTACGGCACACTATTCAAACCCTGCTATGAAGACGGAATTAATTTTCTCATGGGCTTTTCTATGGCTGTCATCACTATCATATCATAAATATTCATTAGGCCAGAGAGAGAGGGAGAGCAATGCTGTAGTTTGGTGGTTGGAAGACTCACCTGGGAGACCTGCTCCAACACAGTCTCTGCTCCAATGAATACTTAAATAGCCTGTATCATACAGAATAGCTTCAAAAGGAGACACTAACCTGCTAGTACCTGCAGACTCCTGGTTATAGCATTCATCAGAGGGGTAAGAAACTTGGGTTGAAGACCTTCCCAATCAGGCAGAAACTGTCCCTAGGCCTTCAGAGGGTAAAGTATCACATATCAGACTGCTGCTTGCCTTTCCAACAAAAGACTGCTGTGGATAACACACTTAACTACAGGAGGTGGCTTACTCCTATGTGAAGGAGTGAAAAGCTGACTTTCTTCTAGCTAAAGGCAACTCTCCATGGCTTGCTCAGGAACTTCCTCAACAAACCTTCTGGCTTCTTCAGACTCTTCTTGAGTACCTAGTTCTCTCCATGATACCTACCAGTGCCCAACATATAAGCCTTATATGGTAAGATTAGTACCATAAGTACCAATGAAGGATCTAAGCCTAACCTAATCCGTAAGGAACCTAAAATAGGCCAATCCTTCTTTAGCCCCCCATTTCCTAGCATTTGGTGCGCATGGTGTTATACTACTGCACATGGTGCAAAGGCAGTCTGCTCCAAGCAGCTCAGCACTCACAGAATCACAGAATATGCCATGTTGGAAGGGATCCACAAGGATCATCAAGTCCAACTCCTGGCCCTGCACAGAACCATTCCCAAGAGTGCCTGAGAGTGTTGCCCAAATGTGTCTTGACTCATCTCTTTCTCCGTGACTTATTTAACAAGCAAGCACTTGATGTGTTAAATAACCTCAAAGTGTGGACAGAAGCTTGAGTTTAAAATCCACATCTCTTTTCATTAAGCAAAGAATCAAAGTAGGCTCCAGCATCTCACTGCTTATTTCCTCTTATGCTTAATCACAACCCTGCTGAATCAGTAGCAGCTTGAAAAGGAGGAGAGAATAACATGTAGAGTCTCTTGACTAAGGTAAGTTCCTGCTAAGCATAGTACTGGGTCACATAAGCAGTTTTTTAGCTGGGAGAAATATTAGCAGCTTGTTAGACTGGATGTAGCTGAATGCAGCTGTCTTTGCCTTTGAAATTTGTTCTCAGCTATGACAGTGGTAAACACCAGTTTTTGCAAAGTGAGAGTCAATCTCCACCCACTTTAATGTAACTTCTTTCTAATTCAGATAAAACTTATTTGTGTAATGCCTCCTTCACAGTTTCTTACTTGTTTGAGAGCTTAGTTTCTTAATTGCTGGGGGTTGAAATATTTCAAGTGATTTTCTTTTGCTGCCAAAGATTTCTTATAAGCAGTTTTCAGTTAGTGTTCTGTTCTTTTTTCTGCCTTCCGTGACTGCCTGTGTTCCATATAAAACATTTTTGTAGATTTCAGACTTTTTTTCCATGGGATTTTCCACCTTTCCCTTGAAATCATCCATTTTGGAATCAGCTTCTCTTTTAATCAGCAGAATACACATATAATTTGGCATAGAAACACAAGCTCTCCCACATCTAACACATCCCAATTTAAATTTAAATGAACACTGATGGAGACAAACCTAAAATTTCATCTTCCTGCTGGGGACCTGTTGGAAGGATTACAAGAATCTGAAAATTTCTTCTCCAAAATTAGCCATAAACATGAAAGCAGTGCCTGAGTCATTTCACCTAGGTCTCCCAGGTAGCAATCAAGTGATAGTAATGTCTAATCACCATTAACAAGGGTCAGATTTTAACTGCTGTCCTTAACCCTTCAATGTTTTATCTGAAAATTACCAATTCTTTGAACTGTCCAGATGGTTTAATAGGGTCTTTTATCCACTAATATCTAATTACTTGTCTCCCATAAATATTTGGTTATATTCATTATAACACTGTGTGCTCAGGAAACATTAGTCAATTTATAAAACCTTTATTGAAGATTACAGTCATTAAACAATCTATTACCACCTTGCCCTGGTTTTTATTCATGGGCCCAGATTCCCTTAGCAGGCCCTGGACCAGCATCATTGAAGGGTAAAGTCTTCATTTATACAGACCTGGAAGTCCAATAGTTGTAACTCTGTCACCAAAGGGTACCTGAGAATTGGTACTGTGTAGCAGCTCCACAATAGCCTAACAAGCAGCATGTCTGATTTTCATCAGAGGGTTCCACAAAACATATGTAGTACTGCACAAATAGCGCAGAGGGACCAGAAAACAACCAAATATAGAGCTCAAGGACATACAGTTTGAACTAAACACATGGTGCTGGTAATAACTGGCATTTGAGAGCATGCTGAGCACAGGGTTAAAGGAACAAACAGATCACACAATAGAGGCATGAAAGAGGATCATTAGAACACATGACACAATGTATAATGAAGTAATTATCTGTAAGGGAAGAGGAGTCATGCCTGACTCTTTGGATGTGTGCCGTGGAATCTGCTCTGTGCTGCTTCACTAAGAGCAGACAGGCTATGCTTCTTAGGTGCCCTGTGGTCTAAAAAGGGAACCTGCCTTACCCTTCCAACACTAAGCCAAGCTGTGCCAGAGTCCTTACAGTGTCTGCAGGAAACATGGAGCTTAGAGCAGGTTTTTCTCTAAAAAGCCTCAGTTGTCAAGGGGTCCCTGAATATCTGAAGCACAAGAGAGCCAGCTGGAACCAACACAAAAAAAAAAAAAAAAAAAAAGGTAGATGATAGGAGAAGCAATGCAGCAAATAGTAGCTCTAATTTATCTTTCTTTCTCCCCATCTGTGGCCATACTTAGAATCTTGAGGTTGTTCTAAATCACACACACTAATCCTCCCCCCACCCCATTCCTAGTTACTGGAAAACCAGGAAAGTATTTCATTATATGCTCAGTATAAATAATGCCTTAAGCACATACAGATTATCTACATGAAAACTGTAATCAGAATAATAACCAAAATTGGCCATTGGCCATTTACATGTACCAAGTGCCTGGAGTTAGATAACAATTGCATCCAGCTCCTGGGGACCATCACTCTTTCCATGGCCTCCTTTTATCACTAGCAGCCACAGCAGTTCCCTGTCCAGCTCCAGAGGTCCTCACCACCTTCTGCAGCCCTACTCCCATCACCGTAAGGCAGCCTAGTCTTACTCACCAACACTGAGTAGGAGGCGAGTCGGTAGACAGAGAGGGGAAAGACAAAGACCTTCACTTGCTACATGGCAGCCAAAACAAAAGCAACTGTGAGTGAGGATTTGTTTCCCCTTCTTCTCCAAGGCTCATCACCTGACCCCACCACCCTCACACCTCTATTGAGACCCACATTGTTACTGGGATGGAGAGCAAGGAAAGGGTTGACTCCTGGAGCACGTAATGGGATGCACCTTGCCTCAGAGGGAAAAAAGAGTTCTAGCACAGGGGCTATTTGCGCTCCTTCATGGGGCTTTAAACTAGCTTTGAAGGGGAAAGGAACAAAACCAGGCTAGCCAGTGATGAGCGATGGGATGGTGTGCCAAAACTTGAGGAAACCAATTCGGTTTCCTATTGGGATGCCTCAGTCTGCCTCAGGGTGTGTCAGCTACAATGAATGAAATGAATGAAATATTTCTACATCATCTACACCTGAAATGTTTCCACATCAATGCACACAGCATGAGGAACAAACAAGAGGAGCTTGAAACTTTGGCCCAGTCCTTGAGATTTGACATCACTGGCATCATGGAACTGGGTGGACAGTTACAGGCCCTTCAGGAGGGATAGGCAGGGCAGAAGAGGCAAAGGGGTGGCACTGTGTGTAATAGACAAGTTAGAATGTATGGAGCTCACGGTTGATACTGACATAGTTGAGAGCCTCAGAGGAGGTTTAGGCTGCATATTAGAAAAAGATTCCTCACCTAGAGGGTGGCTGGGTGCTGGAACAGGCTCTCCAGGGAAGCGGTCACATCACCCAGCCTGACAGAGCTCAAGAAGTGTTTGGACAATACTCTCTGGCACATGGTGTGACACTTGGGGATGGTCCTGTTCAGGGCTAAGAGTGGATTCTAATCCTTGTGGGTCTCTTGCAACTCAGTATATTCTGTGATTCTGTGAAACCTTTCTGGGAGGTCAAAGAGAGAAAGAGGGAAGAAAATGAGATATGAAGCTGGTAAGCCAGGTGGTAGGTAGCTCACCTGTGTTCAGACTGAGCTCTCAGTCTGCTCTCAGGACTGCTCTCAGGACTACATCCTTCATTTTCACACAAAGTGTGTTTAAATGGTGTTTATTCACTGATTGTGAATTCACAAACGTTATTGGAGGCAATTTATCATAATCAGCAGCTCAGGTTACACTCTCCAGAATGATGGAAGATGTGACTAGGATTCTGTCATGCTATGAAAAGCTCTGAAAAAAATCTCTTTCTCCCCACTGAGTGCTGTAACTACTATATTATTATGTAGAAAGCTGGCAGACATATTACATCTTTTGACTATGGGTTTGAGGTATTTTTCTCCCAACATAAGATTTTTACAGCTGCAGAGGTGCCAGCTCAGTGCACTACAAAGTGGGCACAGGGTAATCCCCTGAAATCTGTGGCTCTGCTGCAGGAGCATGGGGAAGGGCAGGGGTTCATTCATCTCTCTTTGCTCAGTGTTCAACCACTCAGTCAGTTCATGGGTGGGTTTGGATTCCAGCCCAAGGCATTTTGCCTCCCTCACACACAAAGAAGGTAGAATGTGTGTCCGCCTGGGGATCGTGGAGTACAAAATGAGAACCAAACACTTCATTTCTAATAACATCTGGCTTCTCCTGTTTAAGCCATAGTCTTTCGCTCTCTGATACTAATATATCATCCAGACTTTCTGAATATCATTTCATTTCTGAATCATGATTAGTAGTTACTATTTTTATTTATTTGCTGCTGTACATCTAGATCTTTCACATACATCCTTAACTTAGCTTGTCATTTATCTGACTGTTTCCTTTGCTAATTTATGTATGTGTCCATGAACTTCTCTATTTCTCATGAACAAACACCCACTCCCCCCTGAACAGAGAGACACAAATTCACAAAACTTACTAGTGACATTATTTCGCCTCCTACCTGTTAGGAGAACAGGGCCCAGGATTTTGCAGTCCTGGATTTAAGTCTGCCATTCTTCATGGTTTTGGACTGTGTCTCACAGACCAACAGCCTGGGCCATCCTGGGGTTAAGAGTACCCCTTACAGCATTTCTGTGTATGTTTTTGGCAGGGCACCATCTTCACCAGCTTCATAAAGTAGAACAGCTCTGGGAAGGCGATGCACATGCATCCTCAAAACCCCAGTGGTCAGGACTATCTAATCAGCAGAACACGCAAGCTCAAGGTCACCTTCTGACTGATTTATCACAGGCAAAAAGATCTAAGATTGTATATCTTCATTAAACCACCCAAACACCATGGTGTCAGAGTCTCCTGCATGGCTCTCCCCCAAGCTGCAAGAGGAATCATCCTGTGTCCTAACAGCTGTAGCACTTGAATGCTCAGGTGATGATATAAAAATGAGACATTATTCACAGCAGATGAGAACTACCTACACCTGGGTAGCTTAACAAGAGGAACCTTCCCTGGCTACAGCAGGAAAAATTAAAATTGCTTCAGTATAATAGTCAGTCCCAAATCACCCTGAACCCGAGCAAATGCTGCACCACCCTATACTGCTGAGTAAAAGTTGTTTCCTGAATTGAACCTCCCATATTATTCTGCCAGATTTACACTGTTGACCCAAATTTATGACTAGTTTTAGGAAAACTAAGATCATATTTTCCAAAGATTTAAACTAGTCACAAAAATAAATACTAGCTATCACCTACGTTTTCTACTCATTCTATTTAAGCAAGTTATTTCTGTTCTATCTCACACTTTTCCCATTTATATGTGGAAAATCATACCAGTCCATGTAAAACAGACTGCAGAGATTCTTTGAAACCAGTCCACCACCCAAAATCATTTGCACAAGCTCAAACCCAGTGCCAAATGTTAATAATCTAAAATAACAGAATTTTGCAGCCAATCTCTATTGGCAATATGGATTGCAAGATAGAAGGGGTTCAGAGTTATTTATGTCTGTAAAGCTGTTGGGATGCAAAAGTACTCACAACCCTCTTCTCTTTTTCTTGTCATCTCCCTCAGTCACCATCCTAATCATGAGCCATCTCTTCAGATTTCCCTTGTACTATGATCTCTACATCTATCTGTCATCCAGCTTTGAGTGAAGTGGCTCTTTTACTCATCTGACAGAAGTAGAGTTGGTTTGCCAAATTTCCATCACTATCACTCCACGGCACAACTCTGGGATATTAATAAATAGTTTGTTACCTAGGGCCACCCAGCATGGATTACTTTAGAAGCATCTTTTATCTTAATGCAACAATTACAGCATTTAATAGGTTAAGGGATATAGTGTGTGTAGGATTTCAGGAAATCCTTTTGCAAGGTTTTCATCCCTTAGTTGAGATGCAGAGCACAACTATTTTAAGGATTAGCTCTTCCTTCTCTGAACACATGCTTCTTTGATGATACCACATCCTTCTATCTTTCTCTGTGGAAGAGAAATGGAGAATAGTTGCGCTGGGGGAATTATTAGCCTCAGCCTCCTTTATACCTTTAAGGCAATTACATTCCAAGACAAGAGTATCTAATGTGCAGCACTTTCAGCATGTGTAACTTAGGTAGTTTTATGAAGTTATGAAAACCTCCATATATATTCTTCTTTTAAGGACTGTCATCCGCTATAAACCTTATGTCAGGCTTAATGCAGGTGTTTATTTTTTTAATGTTTTGAAGGCAGAAAATGTTTTCTAATAAAATGTTTGGGCATTTTTTTACTTTGTAAAGAACTCTGTGAATCTTTTTTTTTTCCCCTGGTGGAGAACTAAAGGCAGAATTTTATAATAACCAAGGATAATTATTTTGCTTATTTGTATGTTTTAATTTGACACTCAGCACCATCCTATATGAATGTAATATTGCTGCAGTGGAGGAGCATACAGAATCGTTTATGGAGAGTGACAACTTTCAGAGCAGTACTTTAAAGAATGAATACTATATACAGGCATCTTTTGCGTAGTACCCTGGACTGGGAAGATAATATGTGTGTCATAGGGAGTGCAATTTCTGCCCAAGATGTCCCAGTAAAAATCATTCCAGATGCATCATTCTTAATTAAGATGTATGGTGGAAAACACTTCACATATTTCTGAGCAGACATCTCTGGAATCATTGCCTAAAGTGATGGAACACTGGGCATAATAACAGGCATAGAAGGTGCCAATGTTCCTTTGTCTTAACCAGGCAGAGCTAGTTGAAAATTTCCCATCAACATGATTTTCTGAAGGAAAAGGGTGTGTCAGTTACAGGCAAAAGAAAACCTGTCTCTCTGTATGTATTTTCCTTCTTAAACAGTCCTAATCTTTGACTGTTCACCTTCATATCTGCTCAAAATTGCTCTTCTCTTTCAGAGTTTCTCAGAATCACACCTCCACTCCCACAGCCAAACAACTTCTTCCGTGGCACCTTCACTATGAAATATTTCTCCCCACTTTTTCTATCCCTTCAAACCTTTTTTTCATGTCTGTCAGTCCTTCTGACTTCAACTGTGTTGGGAAATTGCCCCCTAAATTTCACCAGATTAAAACCACTTCCTACTGAATAACCCATCACTTGGTTACCACTCTTTGAAGTGCAGAATTCAAAAATTGCTTTGCCCAGTGACACTGCCTTTACTGGCAGTCATTCAAGTTTGATATAATCTGTTATTATTCATACACCAGGTATGAATTTTTCCTATTACCAACTATGGATTTAATTTTAATAGTTGAAGCAAAGCATATCAGAGGACAAAGCTATATCCTCAAAATGTATTTTTTTAGCTGAACACTTGTATGCACAGCAAATTCCCATTATCAAGCTGACATAGCATTTGTACACAGGCAGGATGTCTCCACTGGACAAAAGCTGTTTCTTTGGGAAAATATCCCTATCTTTTACACACACGTACACGCTCTCAGACACATAAACAAACCCACAGTTTCTGTCAGGAAAACAAACCCAAAAACTTTAATTTTCCTTCTCACAAGTAAATATGTTCTTGGCTACAACTTTCTGTTCCATCTGGATTTTTCACAAGAAGAAGATTTTTTTCTCAAGCTGTTGTATCCATGGGGCTTGCAACGTCATAACTCTCTGTTTCATTAGCAAACTGTAAGAGATAGTAAAATGCAGGGAGAGCAATACTGCAATGCTATTTAGTGATCACCTTACTTCTAGCACACCTCACTTCTGTTTCTAGCAATCCCTTTAAAGCAGAACATCAGAAATCTTGCTTGGAATGACAAAGACATGAGTAAGTGTGACAAGCTTCTTGTCAAAGAAAAAAAACTGTTTTGGTCTTCTGTCCAAATAGATTTCAAAAGACAGGAAAAGCTACCAGTGTTATTTGGAAATGAACAGAGAGCGACAGATCAAGTATAGCTTTTAACTAATGACCACATAGTAAACAGGAAGAAAAAACTCCAACAGACAATTTAGGCACCAGCATTACCTAGCTCTCCCGATACTTCTGTAACCATTTCTATATTGCCTAATTTGTTCAACCCAGTCAGCTAGGGTCAGGAAGAATTAAGTTCTTCAAAGCAATAAAAAAACAAAGCAACACTTCCATTAGCAGTGCTGACATCCCTGATGGCTCACAGCCTAACCTGGTGGACCAGCTTAATCTCTGAAGGGAATGAAATGCATCTGACCTCCCAGAGTCTAAGCAGCAGAATATTCCCTTTGAAGAGAAGCAGGTGACCCAGATAAAACACCTGAACACACACACACATGCAGACCGATATAGTCTACACTGGCAGAGTTTCATGAGGCTCCAGGCACTCTGGCTCTGCCTGGGTCATGGGCAGGATCCACATCTTATCCAACCTGTTTGGAAGCTATTGTGTTTGTGCTCAACAGCGCAGCACTGTCCTTATTCTCCACAAGACGTTGAGGGTATCTCTCCAGCTGCCACTCCAACACCGCTCAGGTCTATAAATATTGTAGCATATCTGTTATACCTCTGCATATGTCAAGGGTACATTCATGCACCTAATACAGAAAAAAACCCTGCATTTCAGGTGCCTGTATCACTCCCTTGGGATAAGATTCAACCTGAGACTAAGACATCTAAATTCAGCATCAGGATTCAGCTGACTAAACAAAACTGTGCAGTGCCATTTCTGGCAGCCTACAGTATTTAGGACAGTTAGGTGGAGCACCCTAAGGCATCTCTAATGGCAAGAGACTCTAATGTTTAGGTAGCTCAGATGTTTAACTAAGGCCTGTATAATTCCTAATATAATCAGAGAAGTTCTTAACTCAAGAGTAGCACACACATACACATAGATGTCCTATAATGTGGAAAACACTCCTGTGAAGATGATGGATATGACAGAGGACCTACAAAAAGAAATAACTTTCCATAGCAGCACATGAAAACCAGGGAGGGTATCTGAGGGAATCTAAAACATCACTGAGTCCATGTGTGGGCATCTGAATTCCACTGCCAGTCGGTACACTCAGTCTAGAAAGTGACTCAGATAATGCTGAAAACCTGCAATAGGGCTTTAGTAAGATTTTAGTAAATACCTTCATTTAGACACCTACATTTAAGCATCTCTACCTGGAGCCAAATCCCATCTTACTGATCAGACAGATGCAGTCAGAGCAGTTTCAGGATCAAAATTGTCAACCATTTGACATTAAGTCTGCAAGCCTTAGTTCAGAATGGCAGGAGAAATTCTGGGTTGCTACACCACTCAGCACACTTGGACAGATAGACTGTAGAGTCCCAGTAAAGGGGAAAATAGGATGAGAATGACCAGCTCTGTCAGCGTGGTATGAATACAGACACTGAAGTCCCAGTTCCTTAAACAGCTCTATACAGAACTAGTAACAAAGATGATTCTAGCAATTGAACAGTGCTGACCACCTATGTGGTAACCACATCACTTACCTCAGCTGACCCCACAGTTGAGAGTAATTAAGAAAGCAAAGCATCCCATAATTGCTGGAGGCTAAAATGCCTGGTTCACTATAGTTTTCCATATTTACTGTTTAAACAAAAGATTCAGTTTATGGCCAAACTATCAGGAGGACATTCTTTCCCTTCCTCTTCTTATTTTACTATCACACTGCATAAGCTGGAAGTCACTGCATGGGCAATGAATTTCGGAACTCTACAGCAGTTCTCACCATGACCTGCGTGTGTGCATTTAATCTTGGAGAGATGGAACAGACTAATCAGGGAAGATATTAAGTCTGCTTACTTTTCATAGATTCCATTGAGAATCAGGTCAAATAAAAATATGTCAGATATTTTGGTTGACCTCTACCAGAGGAGAAGCCAGAGAATTCCACCTAATACTTTTTTGTCAAGAAGAGATAAATTTTTCCATTATGGTGGTGAATATTATCAGTAGGGGTAGGAGAGCTGCACAAGAATTCTTGTATTATTAACAAACTGCCCACAGCCAGGTATGCAGAGGGCAATGTCATTCATAACAGCAAACTAACAGTAACACTAGTTATTTATAAGTTTCTTCTTGTTCTTGCTTGCGACCTAAATTTACAAGTCTGAGGTTAATTTTCTTCTTGCCAGAGTTCACTGCTTTGAGGAACGTTAAATGTTTCATTGCTATGTGGAATTCTGGCTTCCGCAAACTCTACTGTCATTCTGTCACTGCTGCCTCTGTGCGTTCCCTTTAGGTGATGTTAGATCTATAATCTATTACGTTCTGCAAATAAACTTCCAATGTACTGGCACTTGCTAGTCTACTTTAAAAACCATTCTTTCAACAGTAGCTGACAAGGACTTGGCAACTAGTCAAAGCAGTTCCCCTTTGGGGAACAGGAAGGCTATGCCTAGGAGATGTGAAAGGAAAAGCCAAATTGTGTTAAACTCTGGTGTTAAGAGAGCCAGGAGACCAAGGAAAGCAAAAAAAGAAGAAAGAGTTTGAATTACTGTAGTAATTAATTTGTGGTTTTATTATTAATTACTATGTTTATCCCCAAAATCATAAGCATGAAGAATAAATATGTACCTACCCAGATTAGACCCATTTTTTCTTAAAGTATTTAAGCTGTGCATATTACTACAAAGGAAGTAAAAAAAAAAAAAAAAATCAAATTTAATTGCATTGGATCTTCTAAAAAACCTGAAACAGACAGTGTTGTGGCAGCAAACCTTTTTACTCTTTGTTCATTATTAAGTGAATATATCTATTATTTACAAAAAGACATTATCAGCCTTACTGCCTCAGCCCTTTAAGGATCTTCGGAGTTAACTTATTGTCTTTCAGGACTAACCTTGATACAAGATACTATTTTTTTTTTTTTTTAGCCCCGCAGGTTGGAGGGTTTGCCAGTACTGAGAAAGGCCTTTACAAATGTACAGATAAACACAGGTTAGCTGATGGGGCACTGTATTTGATATCCAAGGTAGATAAGGACCGCTTCGCAACAAATTACGGTTCAGCCGCAATTAGCTGGCACACGCCTTAACACCGCAGCAATCCCGAGTAAGAAATGAGCATCACGTTACACAGCAGGAGACTAAAAAAATTAAATTGTAACGGTGTAAGAAACCTGTTAAAAGGACTTGGGAACGTGCTATGCCCCGGTCAGCTGCCAGCCTCGACAGGGTCTCTCCCGGTCAGCCTGCCGGCGAGGCAGAAGGCACGCTCCGCGGCAGGAAGGCACCGAGGTGCCCCGTTGTTCCGCAGAGGACCGCGAGCAGCCAGTAGATGGTAGCAACTGTCGGTCACTACTAACCTGAGCTGGATTCCTGGCACAACCAAGATGCGAAACAACTCGGTATTTCACTATCAACAGAAAAAAAAAAAAAAAAAAAAAAAATGGTTAGCCTTTGCTCTAGCTGATTTTAATTGATAGGTGAAAATGTTTTCAGAAGTAGTGCTGACCTATATGTGGACTTCTTAAGCTGCACTGTCCATTTAAGTCCATATTCAGGGGAAAAGGAACACTGGGGCAGAATGGCATTGTCAGAGTGTGTGAAAATGTTCTGAACAGATGGAAAGACAAGGAGAAAAAGACTGTCTTGTCTGTCCGTGGCTTTGAAAGAAGGGAAGTTAATAGAATAAGAACAAAAGGGTTATTACATATGTGCAGAACATTCAAAAATCTGTAGCCCCATGTTTCCAAAAACCTGTCAAGTGTCTTAGACGTTAAGTATCTTTATGGGGAAAATATAAAAAATGTAATCATCATGATATGAGGAATACATGAAAGGAGCAAATAGCTCACTGTTGAAAAAACTTTCTTTTATAGGAATACTCTCTGGTCCATAGTAACTGTTACTGATCGAAAATTATTAGCTTGAAACTACAGGATGTGTCTTATAAAAAGAATTTGTAAATTTAATAACATAATTTCTGCATAAATTAAAATATTTTAATAGAATGTACTTGCTAAATAGTTGAATAAATGCTAATTGAGGGAAACATCTGCTCTGAACAAGAGCATTTACCACAGGCAAAGTGCTTGTCTGCAGTAGCAGTTTGCATAAGGAATAACAGGATGCAAAGCCTCAAACTGTATTTTTACTCTGACAGGGAGTTTAAGGAAATGGCATGCTGAGTTTAACACGCGTTGTGTTCCTGATTTCCATACCATACTTGCTTAGTTTTCACAGGAAAAACTGAAAGAGGTGGGAGGAAGTGGGAAGGAGATGTTGCAAATGATAAAAGATGACACTCAAAAGCTTAAAGTGAGATACTTAAGTCAAGCTGGAGTTTCCTGGCTCTCCATTTTCTTTATTATCACCACTAATAAATGATCTTAGACACATCTGTACATCTCAATTTTCCTCAGAAACACCTATGTCATGTTCACCTGCTCCCTGTGAAGAAAGTACAATGTGCTTAGTGGTCCTGCAAACAGCTTTCTATCAAAAAAAGGGCACATGATGCAAAAGGAACCTAAAGAGCCTCCATCAGCCTTCCTGGCTTTTCAGAACTGCCAAGTTATACTAGTTTGGAATCTTTTTTTTCTTTCCCCCCTCCTTTTAGAAAAGCAGCATCTCTGTTCCTGAATAGACCCAGAGAGCAGAGCTGCTGAGTAAGAGGGCTGGGAGCTGCTGTAGATAATAGCAAAGCTCTGCCTGCCATTTTCACATCCCTGCTAAGCTGTCTTTAATAAGCATTACAATTAGCTTCTGATAGCTGCTCAGAGGCCTGCATGGAACAGGCTGGCTGTCTGAGTATGGGTCTTATTAGTGAGTTGCCTCTTCACAAAACTGCCTTCACAAGTGACACCCTTCTCAGCAGTCTCCGCGGAAGCAAAAGACTAAACCTATTCACAGACTGAACAGCCTGTAAAGCCTAAAGGACACAATAACAAGAAAATAATATAAAGGAGAATGAAGGAGCAACGACAGGACTGCATAGAAGAAGCTGTGCTGATGCCAAATGGAGCATAATTGTCATAAAGGTGTTTTTTTGACCTCTGAGCTATCAACCTTATCATTTTCTCTAGGGCTAAACATGCTTACAAGCTAGTTTTAACAACAAGCAATTCTTATGCCAACGTCTGTAGCTTTTAAATATAAAAAAAAAAAGCTTCCTTTTAAAACTTTGATTTATTCCCCACAATAAAATGAAATTATTTTTTATTTTATTATTCTTTTAACTGAAAATAACAGCAGCACACAGTTCTCAAATACCTGGTAAAACCAATTTGGTTAGCTGACCCCTTGCCTGTGTTTCCTGATTATGCTGTCACTAAAATCTAGTTATAATGATATTTTCTTTATTAAATTATGTGCTTCTGGCAGGTATGCTCACTTTTGTAAAGGACAAAGAGTATAATGCATGACCTCAATGCAGTTAAACACCTAAGTCCTTTTTAAAATACACTTTGTATAGAAAAAAACCAATATCAAAATGAAAAATGTACATGCATTAAATGAACTCAGTTTAAAGCAGGGGTTGGGGTTTTTTTTGTTTTCTCTTGTCATTATTATGCTATGCTGCATGTAGTTTTTATCCACACATCATGAAGGACTTCTCACAAAATTCTGCATATATGGAATCACTTTTTCCTAACCTCCAGCCGAGAAATTGCCATTTAGTTTCATTTAAATCTGATCATTATTTTCCTTCCGATTCTGCATACATACTCTCTGACACAAAGTCTCTCAATGGGAAAGTGAATTATAAAGGTAATTAGTGTTTTGTTTGAAGACTTACAGTACATAACTCAAAGTTTAATTAACTGAAAGGCAAAACTGACCAATTTCCATTGTTCATCTGAAAAATCAAACTTGTTCTCCAGTGTGGTCTCTATTATAGAGGCATCAAACTGAATATAAAGCAGAGTTTTTCCTACCAATGTTGTGTATTCCATAAGATTTCTCTGTTGGATCTACATATACAGACATGTACATGCATATAGCCAGATCCATACCAATGCTTTCAGCAAAATTAGGAGGGTTACGTCGGCTAAGATCCTGACCAATAGTTTTGTGTAATGCAAATTCAGTACTCTGAAATTGCAATGATGCAGGCATTTCTAATAGGAATAATTTTGTTGGCAAGCCCAATCTGAATGGTAATGTAATAACAGTCTCATTCTGAGATCTGGAAGAACAGTCCTCAAGGCAAGATCAAGGATTCACAGCAGTGTAGACAAAATCAAATTTTACTGTCACAGGAATGAGAACAAATTCTTGCAGTCTCAGTACTGGATAAGGAAATGCAGTGTTGCGGTAGCTCTGACACTCCACCCTGTCGCAGCCAGTTGCTGAGGATGCAAAGGAGGTAGCACAGTGGAGGGTTGATAGTAGGGATGGCTGCACAGTCAGTGAGATCATGGCTACCCACTGATGGGGGTCCACAAGTCATGAAATTCCCACTTGCTCAGGAAGGACTGCACCAACAGAGATATTTGCCCTGCCTTGGATGAGCCAGTGTAAGCTGAATTTTGCAGTGCAATAGCCACCATGACACCAAGAACATCCTCCTCATTCTTTCCCTTGCTTTCCTGGCATGATTTTTCAGCTGCTATGCCAGTCCTGGACATGTCTGATCATGATGAAAAGTGCCCCAGAGCAGTTGTGTAGAACAGCTCTCTGGCAAACTGAAGTATCTTGATCCAGACTACAGAAAGCTCCACTTCAAATGAGAGCAAAATGTGTAAGTGTGAAGCTTTCACTGCCAAGTAAGAAAATCAGACAATGCCATCTGAAAGAAGTGACCAAAACCAAAGCACGCACCAGGCCTGGAGGAATTTATTTCTTCCCTGCATCATCTCACTTTCTTATCTCCAACAATGACATAATCAGAGCCATGAAAACAAGCTTTCACAAGCTTTCTGAAATATCTGAATCTCTGGGTTTCGGCTCAGTCTGACCCTTGGTGAAATCTTGACATCTGCAAATATAGGCCTTTCACATGCAAATAGAGGGATGTAAATAGGGAGTGCAAGCATTCTGGAAATGCTTTGACATACGGGGCCCTTGCAGGACTTTTTCTGTGGTCACTTTTTTCTCTGTAGTTAGAAATGTTAAGACATATGCTATGCAATATTGTCAGGGCTTCTGCCTCTCACTACCCATGTGCCTAATGATTTAGATGGAAACATATTCAAAAGGGTCATTCACCAATCTCCCTGCAGGCTTAAATATTTTCAGCTCAGTGTCAAAGGATACTGGAATGGGAGTGATACTCTGTCCAGTCCTTTTCACAATACAAATCATCCAAGCAGAGGCTGTGTGAAAAAACAAGGACAAGTCTGATGTTATTATAAGGTTTCTGTGTTAGCATCGCTGTGATGGGAAAGGGCTCTGCTCGAGTTCTCCTGTGGTGATGAGATTTGCCTGTGCACACAGCACATTTCCAGACCCTGTGCCCCTATACAGGCAACTTCATGCCTTCACCAGATAACACAGATTTTCCTTGCACAAAATTCTCTGCTGCAGTGCTCTCTCCTCAGGTTACAATCTTAGTGCTAGTATGACTCCAGGCTCTTTGTAGGCTGCTTTCATTTTTTTACCATTTTAAAACTGAAATTTTTGAGGAGCAGGTTCCAGGCACTTCTTGGGCCTTGCTAAAATCTCAGGACTGATTATGATTAGTTAAAATAACCTTGGTCCTCTCTTTGGGATACTGGCTTAAGTTACCATTCATCTCATCCCATCTGATTTCCTTGGTTAACACATGGAACCTGTTATTCAATAGCTCTCACCATCTAGTTAATTCAATATTATTGAAATGCTGGTTTTATCCCAGAAAACATGATGGACTCTGATTTTTACATAGATTCTAATTTCCTCTTTTATGGAACCCACAGCAATTATAATTTCAACAGCTGAAATTCCTTAAGCAAGTCAGTTTATTTTTGCACTTTTGATATCAGATTTATAGTCAGGTCACTAAGGACTGAAATGACTACAAGGTCTTCTCCAGGGAAAGTCTATCAGTAAGAAAGATATTCTTGGAAGAGTTTTAACCTTTCTTAACCAAAAAAGCGTTGTAAAATTCTATCTTAAGGCAATATGTGACTGACAGTTTTTTCCATTTTATTGCAATAATCTTGCAATCCTGCTTTACAATCCATCTTAATCTTCCACTTTCTTCTGCACTATTGGATTGAGATCACCAACATCAATAAAGAAGCAGAAACAGCATCTACTTATATTTATCAGGAGGAAAGAATTGCAGTTGACAGTGATGAAGAAAGATTAAATTCTTGTTCACTTTCAGGCTGTTCCTAGGGATTTTCTGATGTATTTTAATCTGATGGATTTTCCAGGACCTATAAACAAACTAAACTGAAAATCAAAACAAGAAAAACCCAAGAAAAACACCAAAACCCTGCTTAACAAAGTTTTTCCTTCAGTTCACTGTATAAATGTTCCTCATACACTTTCCCCTACTTTCTCTTTTCCAGTTTAGAAATCAGTGCTTGCATTCCAGAAACAAATGTTTTTAAACAGCACTGTAAAATAGAGAGCTGGCCAAGGCACTTATTACATGTACGTAGTGATAAGTGACTGAGTCTTTTATTGCAGAGGTTGCCAGAGAAAGCTATAACATATTTATGTAAAAGGAATCATTTTGGGTTTGATTTAGGAGAGGAAGGAAGGGAAAGGAAGGGAAAGGAGGTGAAAGGAAGGGAAAGGAAGGAAGGAAGGAATTTGAAAATATGGCTTCATTAGCTTCAGGTCTTTATGAACATACATACAGCCCATCTTTATGGGCTGTAGCAAGCATGAGCACATTTAGGAGATGTATACTCCTGTTTCATTTTGGCATGTCCTGACCCTCTCTTCCTCTTGCCAGCTCTGCTGTGACTGTGTAGTGCTGGTCAAAACAAATGAATTTTTGTAACACCCAAGATCAAAGGACATAATGAAAATTTGTTAAAAATATTTTGTTTGTTTGGTTTACTTTTCTTCTTTCCTTCTCCATTTGACCACATTTCCATTTGCCATGGAAAGTTGCTGCATTTCAAGTTGTTTTTCCCCTTGGTGGTCTAAGATAGCCAGGCATCCTGTCAAACCCTGAATGTATTCCCGAGAGGATACTATTTCCCCTTGTGCACATGATCCTAAATGGATGGACTGTCCTGACAATTTTATGTTTTTATGTTACAGAGCTTTTACCATTGGGGTAGAGGGGCAAAGTACACGGCAAATGTAGTTTTACTGTTTCAGTTTTTCAGAAGGGGAATTAAGCCAATATTAAAATAATCTTAGAATATCATACTCTCATAACAACCTGAAGAAATGTACAATACATGGCTTCACAGTCAAGCCTTAAGACAGCAATACTTCTGTTGGTTTCACTAGTGCAACAAGCAATTCAGCATTATTGCTAAATTCAGGCATTAACAAAGTCAGGGAAAACTCAATCTGGAGATTGAGTGAAAAAAAAATGGGAGCCTGGCTCACTGCAACTTGTTACCTCATGTAATCATTGTCATTTCAACAGGACGTTGTGTAAATAGGAACATGTGACAATAAAATATTCTGATCCAGAAACATTTTCTATGCACATTGTGTAAATGCCAGACAGAAAAGGCCACGTTCTCCTCCTGGCCAGAGTTTGTGTTCAGGGCCTGAGGATCTCTCTAAAGGATTTAGCAAGCCATTTGGACCTCTAAAAATAGATGTACAAACCTCAGAGATTGGTACAGAGGCTCTGGTATCCCAATAAGCATATTTCTGGGTATTTCACTTAGAAATAGTTCTAATCTGGTTCTATGGACTAATTACGTGTCTTCAGCTTATGTGCTGTAAGTGATCTCCTCAGTCATTTCTTCCAGTTTAGTTTCAACCTAAAATTATCATGAATTGATCATGATTACTGAGATTTACTGAATGATAGAAAGCAAAGCACAGCCTGTGAGGAAGAGTTTGCTCTTAAGGCTAAAGAGATTTGTTGAAAGTTCATAAGCAGTAGAACCATATTCAACTTACTAATTACAATGTATACTAATGCATTTACAGTAGGTAGTGCCTATCACACAACTGACTCCTTCGGTGGTATTAATTGCAATTTGTTATGCATGCATTCATTAGGCCCATTCCTCCAGATCTGGCTGTGCTCTGCTTGATTCAGCACCCGGGTGAGGCATAATTTTCCTTGCACTTTCCGGTGCCTTTACTCATCATTTCAGCCCCTGGCATAATTAGATTCCCTGATGGGAATTACTGATTCAGTCAGAGATTGCTCAAAGCAGCAATGATCCACCAGTTCTCTTTCCTTTAGGAAAATCTGTCTTGGGATAAGCTTGGTTCTGCACCAGGCAGAGATTACTCCTACCTTGGGTAACCTCATTGCAACATGAGTAGGACAGGATCAGTCTGATAGTGTATTTCCAGATTATCATACTAATGTGTCATTTGCTGTTGTTCTGATTTGATAATCACTATATATCAGCAGCAGTCATTAGGCTTGCATTCATCATCATCCCAGATGAAATCTGGCAACATTCTGAGTTCCAGTTCTCATTTTTTTCTCACAACTTGAAAAATGGCACAACTTTGTGTGAAATTCTCCCGTTCTACATTTATTATTTTTTCCTAGATATTGCTCTATTCTATGCATAGGATGATTTCTATAAGAACACAGAGATGCAGCTCTAACAGAAAAATTACCTCGGATGTTCAGAGAATCTGAAATCAGAAGATGAGAAAAGAAACCATTCTGCAGACTTAATTAAGGCTTTTGCTAGCAGCAAAAACTATAATGCAATATGACAGTTATTTGAATGATTTTTGTTAAGAAGACTATTTCTTTTCATTATCTAATTTGACATTAAGGTTGGTACTTTGTGTCTAGCCTGCAAAACAAAAATAAAAGTTAATAAAACACATGCTAGAAATAGAATGCAAGTTCAGAGGGAATGCTCTGGGGGTTAGGCCTTTCTCATGCCTGGGGGAGAAGTATACTACCATACCCTTGTCCTAATTTTTTCCGTGTAGTTTAGAAAAGGCCTTATGGCTAATATGTCACATCTAATATAATTTGCTATTTCTGCCTTGCATCTTATTGAACCTTACTTTTCATATCATAACTGCTCTGCTAGAAGGGCTATAGATAAAGTTGTGTCAGCATTTCATTATTAACACTGGCTTTACAGAGTTTTTTAAGTCAGACATTAACATAATTCTCATCCCTGGCTTTAGACTGGAAAGTATTTTAAACTTAGGTGAGAATCATTTGAAATAATTTTTAAAGAAACATCCTGGCCCACTTTTTATCTGAAGTTCCATTTTTGCTTCTGAACAAAGGGAAACAGCAGAATTTCTGCCTAGTGCTGGAGCTTAAACCACATATCAAGCAATTTCTCCTGGTGGTTTCACCTTCTTGCAGAATGTCTTCTTCCCACTTCTCCTCCAAAATACGCAAAAAAACCTAGTGAAAAATAAAGTCTGACCTTTGCAGACGCTGCCTGCACTTTACACAAACTGAGGACACAGTGGACCCTTCTAACACAAGAAAGTGGTTTCCCAGGACAGGGAGTTGTCTCTTTAAAGTCAGTAGATCCACACAATTGCCAGCACAATCCAGTCAATTCAGGATTAAAATAAAAAATTAAATGCAATCTTGTTTTTGTGATAACATTTTTCAATAAACCTACACTATTCGTGAAGTTTTCACTGCATAGGAATATGTGAGCAAATCTCCTGGGATCTTTACTTACAACCCAGCAATAAATAAATAAATAAATAAATAAATAAATAAATAAATACGGTAATTCTCCCTTGAATTATTGAACAATTGAATTGGCTAATACCCTCAATGCCAGCTGCACAAGGAAAATAAACAAAGAGGAATGTTTAATGAAAAACACACAGCTCCTATCTCAATTGTCTGCCCTTCTCTTGAACAATGTAGATGCTGAACTGGAATATTGATTGATAGGTAATTAACAAAACATATCTAATTTAGCTTATGATTAAAGCTCTAAGTATCTCTTTCAAGTGGATTAAAAGAAATTCAAATATAAGTATTTCATTTGTGGAACTGTATTGCTTAAGTAATTCTGTATTAATTACTTGCAAATGAGGTATTTTTGTTTCATATGTTTTAAACCTCAACAAATACCCTTAATGAATTAACTGATAATTAGTGTGTTTTTAAAGCAGATCAGATACTAATTTGAAGTAGCTTAATAGGTCCTTACTGCTGACATTGTCATTACCTAATGCTAACATCAGCAAAATAAAATGTTTTCCTTTTTTTAACGGTCCTCTTTTACTATTTTCTACTGATGCAATAATGTTAACCCTACAGTAAAGAAGAGAATTTCCTCCATTATGATACTTTGAAGAATAATAACAGGAGGCCTTTGTTCACTCAACAGCAATGAAAACAATTTATGCCACTTATTGAAGGACAAATTAAAGAAAATAATACTATGTTTCTATGATTGAAGTTGGGAAAAAAAGCATAAAATAATAGAACAGCTGAGGTTGGAAAGCACTTCTGAAATCATCTTATCTAACACTCTGCTAAAACCAGGGTTGACCTAGCTCAGATTGCTCAGGGCTTGAGATTTGAATAGCTCCTAAAACAGAGTCCTCAAGTTCCCATGGAGCATTGCAAGAACTTCATCTTCTCTGTCTTTCTCCATGTAATCTCTCTGTCTTCCTTTGACGGTTTTCAGTAGCCATCCTGCACCTTGTGAAGCAGACCCATAGCTCTAGCATTCAGTGTCCAGATTCTTCAGATCATCTATTCACCAATAGTTGCAGCTCACCTTTCTCTCCTCATACTCCTCAGTATTGCCCCTCCAAATTTCACTGTTTCTTGCTTTCTGTATCACTAATAAGTAGGTAAAGGTTGCAATTTCCTTAACTAAAAGTAATGGTTTTCTGACATCTTTCACACCCTTAAGATCAATCCAATGACTTATTCAGATTTTTCACTGGGATCCTCTTCTGGTGTTAAAGTAACACATATTTGTATTGACCTTTCTTATCCTCAAAGTTACATTGTAATTTGGAATTAGATCCTGACTTAAAATGCCTACAATGTTATGGAAAGAAACCCCAAACTTCTGGACAAAAAATCAAACTCTGAATACTGTTAACCAAGAAAGTAAATATTTTGATGAAACACAGTGATGCTGTCACATGGACTTGAAAAATCCAATATCTCATGCTCCAGTTCATGGCCATGCTCCCCATTAGCTAACTGTGTACTTTGAGACAGTCATTTAGTCAACCTGGATAGTTAGCAGAAAGCTTTAATTGCCTCAGAGAGAGATTTAGTCATCTTATGTGACTGTCCCAAGGTAGGATGAACTACTTACTGCAATGCTTTTGTCTCCTTGTCTCAACATATGAATCGCCATCCTTTTTCAAGACTCTACGGTCTGTCTCTGTACTTTGAGTTTTATAGCCATTTCCAAAGACCTTTAGAGGATATTTCAACGAGGAAATATCTTGTATCAAGTCTGTTGGCTATTGTTCTAGACACAGCAAACACAATCTGTGAAACAGGCTTGGCAGAGCAAATATGTGTGAATGACGATTGAAAATTCATTATGCACAGTCAGTGAAACATAGAGAAGGCAGAACAAAGGCCAAGACAGGTGGGAAAGGAAAGGTGAAAATGCTGAAGGAAAAAAGGCAATGGTTGATGCAGAGAAGGAGCATGGTCTGAGCAAAGAAGGACATGACAGCAAACCAGTCTGAAGTGTGCAGAGTGGCCTGAGATACAAAAAATAAAACAAAACTCATCCATCAACCGATGACATGACAGCTACACATGGAGAGAAGGATGCACAGTAAGAACAATGAAACAATTAAGTTGAATATGTCTATCAATTATCCTAATTATCAGTATATCATTCCTAAGGACGCAGCAGTGATTGCACACAAAGACGTGATAAATTGTTTAACACAAGGGGAAAGACTTGAAGTGAAACTATTCATAACTCATCCTACAAATATAAATTCAGCATATCTCAGTCTGTGTCCACCAACAGATTCAGCCAGATGATGCATTCAGAGCAGACAATCTTTGAGTGCCATCAGACAGGCAAGATGCACTGGTTGGAGGTAAAAGGGGACCACTTGCCCATGACCACTGCCTGGTACAATGTGCATCCACCCTTTTTCCACAAGAAAGTGAATATAAATCTGCTGACAATAAATCTGCTTCTTATCTTTCATATATTCCTTCACAGGCAGGATACAAACCTCTGGGATCTGTGATGCAAAGCTCCTGATTAAACACCTTTATTAGGTGTCTCACAGGCACCCCATGGAGAATAGCTCTTAATTGCATGGTGCAAGAAGAGGACAGAACAGGCTACCTAATAATTTTGGAGTTTCTCTTTGCCCCCCCTTTCACTCCAGTGTGATTGACAAAGGCACCTCCCCACTGCTTTGGGGTTCCTACTCTGAAGGACGGGACTGTTCACTGTGTCCTTTTATAAGGAAAGCTGGACTGCATTGAAAGAACAGGGTAGAAGGGAAAGAAAGTGTTCACTTTCCCCCTCATTTAATACAGTTTAACACACAGGCTTTCTCTCTCAAGTGTTTACTATATGGATCTTCTCCTGAAGGAGAAGATCTATTTCCAGAAAACTATGAAGCTAAAAATGTGATACTTTTAAAGGGGAGATTTTAACTGCACTTCTGATAAGAACATATATAAAACACCCTTTTAGATTGATCTTCCTATGATTTCATTGATGCCTTGAGTGCTTTATTTGAAATGTTAGACATTCCTTGGAAAGAACTATGAGGTTTGGTTTTTAGCAAGACAATCAAGGTTTTATGCTTTTAATCACCATCTGTTGTTCAATAAGTGTCAAATTGCTCCTAATGCTATCTTCTAGCACGTGAGGTTTTAATTTGATTTTGTATTCCATGTTCATTACTGACAATTGAGAGCTTGTCATGTAAGATTTTTGTTCCTTATACTGTTTTTATTCCAGAAGGAAATAATTATACATATGCATTCATACACAGACCCACACATATGTAAAAGATGGGCATGCTTTTCAAAGCTGTAGAGGAACATAGAAAGCATATGAAATTGTTCTTTCAGTGGTCACCATGACTGAGGACCCACAAAGACTATAAAAACAAGATAAAAAAAATTCCCAGGGAAACTGTTGAGAAACAGAATCGTTGGACTGCATGTTTCAATCAGAAAGATAAAAAGACATTTTAAAGTAATATACTTGGTATGTTACAGTAAGGTTCAGGGTTCAACCAAGAGGACTGTGTCTGGGCCACAAACAGAAAATAAATCAGACATCAACTCAATAGGTGGTCTGGAAGTCATAGTAAAAAGCCAATACACCCTGAAACACTGTGTAAATCCAAACTGTGATATTCGATGTGAGAAGGTTTTCTTCTCATCACAGCAGAGAAAACAGATGCAAAAATGAACTACCTTTGGTGAACTTCTGCAAATGTCAACAGAGAAAATAGAAATTTTATTCTACTCCCTGATATGGGATAACAGGTCATCTGACAGCGACTGGTTAAATAATAGGAACAAACTGCTTTCCAAAAGAGTTTTACACATGCTTTAGGACTCCTTTTCTGAAGAATTTTCTTTGCAGTCATCAAGAAGAGATGGAATACCTTTCACCTGCCAATGTGCTGTTAACAGTTTGAGCTCTACATGACACATCTGATTGCTTAGGTCAATTTTGAAATAGCCTACAAAGCCTTGGGAGACAATTCAAGGTTGGAAATGCAGAACTCCAAGGTAGATCACTGCAAAAAGCATCCTAACTAGTCAGATTGCTTCTGTTTAGATTCTTGAGAGGTATAAACTGACGAGAAAAGCAAATCACAATGTCTTATGAACACATATAACAAGACAGTAAGTGGTAAGTAGCAAAATTCAGGAATCAAACTGGAGATGAGTACCAAGTCTAATTTCAGAATTTAGAGTCACTAAGAAAAAGGAAAAACTTATGGCTGAGCTATCAGATAGCAGATGGACTCACAAACAGGAGATGGACTCACAAACAGGACCAGAACGGGGTCTCTGGTAGGAGAGGAGGCCGTTCAGACTAGACCCAGCACCACAGCATGAACAACCAAGGTTGTGTAATTTTTCACATTTGTCCAACCTTAAAGATCCTTTAACATCCCTGGTCAGTCTCTTAGATGTCTGACTGTCCTTCCAGTTAGAAAACCTTTCTAAATTTTGATCATATTACTCTCTTGCTATATCTGAAACCTGTGGCTCCTTGTCCTATGTCCTGCTGACATTCCTTTCCCAGCTGGCACAGCTCTTTGCCTATTTATTTCTCTTGTCAACACCATCTCTCACCAGAAAGGAAAACACTGATAGAATTCAGGATTTTTCACACGCTTTCACAGTTAAGACATTCTGAAGTTGGCCAGATGGACCATGGTAAGTAACACTTGTGCATGGTGAAGTGGAAAGGAGCACCAAGGGCAGAGCTAAGGAAATAATAGCAAAGCTGTTTCTCAAAGACAGCCAAACACCCCAACTATTTTTATCTTGCCAAACATACAGCAGGTCATAAAGAAAAGGCATTTGATGTGCCACAAACCACAGCCAGGTGACAATAACCTTTGCACATGACAATAGCAGCAAAAAGTCTATTGTATGCACAATAAAAAGCACCATAGAAACTGATAGCACCACCAGGTAAGACTTCATTCTTTTCCCTGCCTTTTTAGCTAAGCTGCAGCCACAAACTAGACCAGATTCCTTTTGCAGTACTGCAAGAGCCTGCTCCAAGGTCCTGGTTGGCAGGATGTAGCAATGTCCATGTTGTCTCACCTCTCTGCTGCCGCAAGTTGTCGGTGATTCCAGTTAAGGTCAGTTGGTGGGCAGAAGCCAAATCCTACAGCATTCCAGAAATGCTGATATTTGATGTGCACAGCTGCAGACTCAAACCATGGCTAAGATTCTGCTGAAAATTTGGCCCAAAATTCCAATCCAGCACCTATTTTACCCTAAGTTTTCAGAAATCTTCCAAGGTGGCTACACGCAATGATGACTTGTGAAATGAGAGGTGATGAGGGCCCTGATGGGAAATAATTAGTGTCAGGGATGGGGAGAAAGGAACACTATTATTGTGTAGGAAGAAACAGAAAGATTTTTACATGACCTGTATACTGGGATTTGGAGAAAAGATCTAGGTAAGCAAAAACAGTTATATGATGCCCAGTGGCAGAGAAAAGGAAGAGGACTTTAGGGGTGGTACCAAGAGCTCTATTTTGCCTGCATTAAGCTTACACGGATGGTTTCAGAAGCCTAATTGCTTCTAAAACAGTCAAATTACACATTATGAATACATTATCTGACGCATTTAGATCACTTTTTCTGCTGAAAAATAATGCACGAAACAATGCTGGTTTCTGTAAATGTATTCACTTGAAGCTTAGACATTGGTCTAAAAACTGATCTTTACAGCACTGAGAGAAACACCTCAGCCAGTTTAACTACACTGATAGGTCAGACAGATAGCTCTTCCATTAGACAGTCATTCTCTCTCACACGCATATACACACACAAGTCTGTACATACTATCCAGCATCTATATTATGGCAGCCTCCTGAACGTTTCTCAGCTCACAAGAGCAATTGCCATGGAAATGTTGTGACAATCCCCTCAAGGCAAATGAGTGGTCTACACAACAGCATTTCTGAGCTCAAGAGGTCCCTTTTCAAGGCTATATTGAATTGAGTAAGTCACACCATTACTGAGGCAGTCTCAAGACTGGCAGTGCAAAACTATACAGTGATTTGCCAGCCTTAATCGCTTTTCAGCTCTATGCAGCAGCTCTCTGGAAGTCCTGAGACATGCTTTTCCAACACTTGCACACTATAACTGAAGCATCCATTGTTAAGGGGCTGTTTTCAATTTTTCTTAACAGTCCCTTTTGTGGCAGGGTCAGCTTTTTAAGGAGGGCTAACACTCCTTTAGTGTCAAAAGGACCCCAGTTTCCAAGAAAAAGATCCCACAAATTAAAAAGAATTAAAGAGATTATTTAAATAGAGTAATATTGTATTATCATAGCTTAGATTACCTCCTTCCTCATTCTTCAGCACAGCTAACGTCCTCTACCATTTCATATTGCTTCCAGGTATGAGCCTTTTAGCGTTTTTGTATTCACTTCATTCTTTTCATTCTTTACCTTTTCACATCTTTTCTTCACCCAGGGTTTCTCTCTCTCCTGCCATTTCTGTGATACATAGGTATTAAAAATCAGTGCATACCATGGCCTGCTGTGTACCATCATCCTCCCACTGCCCTAGAGCCGGTATAACCTACCCCACATCAGAATATTATCTTCAAAGTTGTCTTTTATATAGGAGAGACTTCGGTTTTCAGTTATTACTTCTAACTAATACTCCTAGCAGATCAAAATTCAGGAGCATTTGAACTGAGGAAGGGGATTTTGCTAGATGTATAGACCAGGTTGCAAGCTCTAAGTTCATGTTTACTTACACTCTGTCTACCTCCCAGAATGGAGGATAGATAGTCTACATTTGGGGTCTGGTTCAGTGCAATCTTTCTCTGTAAGGAAGTTAACTGCTTATTAGAAGTGTGAGAATGACAGTCTTGGAATTTAGGAGACTTGCTCAGGGACAGAAATGACGTAGCATAAGTAGGAGCATGACAAGGACTTCAGTTCATGGTATGTGTCAATGCAGAATTTAAGGAAATATTCCCATGGGAGTAATACACACTCATTCTGCCCTAATGTTTTTGCTGATGTGACCACCAGTGCAAAGCATTATGGTGACAACGTTAATGTAGGAATAACCACTCTTCTAAGATCCAGGTTGAAGAATAGTTTGTTTCCCATAAGCTGTCAAATGGCCATTTCCACAGTCACAGTCTATGTTATGTACATGGAGGCTTTTGTATTCAAACTATACTTACAGACACCTTACTCATCCCTGTTAGGAATATATATTCTTTTAAGGAGATGAATAATGATGATTGCAACAAATGTGAATAACCTGCCCACGAGGAATTGGTTCTCACAATTCACTCTCAGAATTTGCCTCCTGCATTGTCACCAGACCCGTCCCTCCTCACCAAGTGGCAATGACTTCCAGTGTCAGGGCCCAAGCAAGAGGTACCTCCCCATTCCCACTCAGCAGAGCTGTGCTCACCTCTCCAGTGTCTACAAAGCCCTAGTTTATCCCCCCAAGGCATGTGGATCTGAGATGGTCATGGCAAGCTCTATGATCCATGTGCCCTTCACCCACACACATATAGGTCGTCTCAGCTCAGCATGTCCACACTGTGCTTAGCGAGCACCAAACTCCAACCATCCCCTTTTGCCCCAAGCTATCAAATGCCTGGTCCCACTGTAGTCAGACTCATGAGGAAAGCGTGGATCTGTCTTAAAGTCAGGAGCCTGATCAGCTGTTCCTTCCCAGAGAAACATGTAGCTCTACTTCCTAACTATAAACAACAGGCATGAAAACAGAAGTGGAAACAAGCTTGGACTTCTGTGACCAAACTCGGACCTGTTTCAGATTTGCCTTACCTGTCCAAATCCAATTCTTATCTTCTTGAGAGACTTGTTGCTAATATTATAATATACACTGGCAAATAAATGCATACATCTCATTGATTACTAGAATGACTGAAACGAAATTGCTTCCTCACATCTTTCAGTTGTCTTTCTTAGCTCTGCACATGTAATTTTCCACTGTATTGTACTTGCTCTAAACTCTGTTTTGAAGAGTTTTTCCATCTCCTGAAATACTAAACAGTCACAACAATTTATTTGCACTTCCATTGTTCCTGCCTCCCCTCAGAGAACATCAACACAAATTACAAACATCAGCGATTTTAGCCTCCATTTATTCCAGCAATATAATCCCCGCACTACAGATGAGGAAACTAAAGCGTGACTTGTCCAAAGTCATATAGGAAACTCACTCCAGAAATCAGTGTTAAAGGTGCTGGAGGCCATGTGTAATGTGAGCATGTGCATCAGAGTTACTCTATGTACATGCAGCGAGACTAGCTCCCTGAGCAGGAGGTGTGGATTCACTCCATCTGAGTCTCCAGATTTGCAGAGCCACTGCCCAGAAAGTCTGACCTATTTGGCTGCCGGGCTGCTTTCAAAGGAAAGACACAAAACCTTAGCCTTATGGTATCATAATTTAGGAAATTAGTGCCAAAAATAAGAACCTAATTCCTGCATAGGTCTCTGCCTGCTGAAGTTTTAGGCCACACTTGAAAAGTGGTGTGCACATCAGCAGAAACCTTTCATTTCAGTTTCTTTCATTTCTCCTATAGGTGTCTATAGTCCTTCTACCTCTAACTCTCAACAATGGTCTGGGAACAATGTCACTGGACAATTTAAACACAATCCAGTTCAATGATCTTGGCCCTTATGTTAAGGTTTAAATATTAGGCTTATGATGAGGCAGCCCTCCTAAACTGAGTGTTTTGGTTCCTACACAGCAAATATGGAAAAGTGAAGACTCCAGTAGGGCAGTTATATGTCCAACTCAAGTGACCAAGTATAGATGGGCTACAAAAGTTTTTAGAGTTTTTTCAAAAACAATTATCTACAAATCACAAACATTATCCCAAATATCTACACAGAGGACAGCCATCTAAATACTTAGGTAATTACTATGGCAGGATCATTTAAACAGTAGCTTAAAATGTAAACTAAATTTAAATACACAAAGTAGGATAAATAGACATTATCTTCATCTTATATGCAAAGTTCAGTTTCTTTTGGTTTTCAATTCAAGCAAAAACACAGTCTAGAATTATTCCTTTCGAAGTTGAAGTTATGTTTCATTCATAGTCTATTCAGTAAAAATCATTATATGGCCAACGTTTTTAACACAAATACCATGGGAGCTGAATTTTCAGTCATTCTTTTACAATGTAGAGAGTCATCTTCTTAAAACTGAATTCACACTGTGCTAGTTTTATAAGTTGCCTGCTCACACATCAAACATGGAGCTATCCTGAAAATGTAGGTGAATAATAGATTTGATAAACTATGTTGTTTTCACATGATAGAAACTGTGTAAATTTGATTTGCATTTATTTGACATTTCATTTGAAAAAACAGGAATGAAACTTCCAAAATGGCACATTTCTTTTCAACATTTTCAAAAGGAATCTTTTGCATTTTTTATTTCAAAATGGCTTTTTCATATAAGAATTGACCTCATTTAAAAATAAGACGATTCAACTGCATAGGGAATGAGTGGTTTCGTTAACTACACGTTTTAGTTATGCCAGTATGAAGCAAATCAGATTAATTTGGGGTCCTGCATCTCACTCCCAAAAAGGAAACATGCTGCAGTTTGATATGAATTGAGCTAGTTGTTTCTTCTCACAATTTTTTGTCTCAACCTTCAAAACGTAAACTCTATTACTTGTTTTTACTGTCATTAGAACAAAACCTTTGGGCCACTGTCATCTCATTCAACCTAATTCCCCCCAGATGGAACAGTGGAAGTCAGATACTTACATGTAGATTTCCATGATGCAGGTCTTTGCATTCGAGGTGGGTCTCATCCAAGAGGTAAAGGGAATAGAACCAAAGAAACTACAAAGGTACTGAACACATTAAACATATAGAATAAACATATACATCTAATCAGTAAGGAAATCTCTAATTTCATTGACCAAGGCAACTCAGGGACACTTGTTCAGGGATTCAGTTACAACACACTGGAAGCACCTAGGGTTGTTTGAGATGCCCTAGAAGTGGTACCTATAACAAAGGGGCTATGGGAAATACATCTCACTAGACCAGACACAGGCAAAGCAGTATACCCTAAGGCCCTCCAAATGGCCCTAAAAATGTCAGGGTGGTCCACAGAATTAAATCACAGCTATTTAATCTAATCCACTTATCGTGCAACAACATTCCAGAGTGTTATCTGGCCTACCTATTTTGCTTATTTCATATTTTTCCTTAAGGAGAAGGTGAATCATAGTCGGGCAGTGTCTAACTCTTTCTATGAATAGTGCCTATTCAACTAGCTTGTAGCAACACATGTTTTAGATTGATAAATATGCATAAAATAAATTTATTTCCATCTGATTGATGTGGCTTTACAATATAATAACAAGTGTGAACTTCAAATTTTCACAGCAAACTCATCACACTGAGAGGACTGTGAATGTTACACAACCAGTCACAATAAGCACTTCATGACCTATTCACTAATGTTTTGCAAAAATGAAAAGTGGGTTCAGTTTTAGAATTAAAGCATACATCCAAATCATTTGCTCTGTTAAAATAAAAGTACTCATTACAGAGGCATAGACAGCACCTAGTTTCACTTATGGAAGCCCAGGCACTGTTCTAACTGGCACTTGGAGAATTCACATTGCCTGCTTTAGGAATCCAAATGAAGTGCCTAAATTAGGAGGCCAGTTTCCCTAGGCTCCCTGCATAATCCACAGAGAAAGAACAAAAGGAACCAATCTCCCTATATGACACCTACATCTCAAACACCAATCCATTCTGCAGACTTTTGAGCTCTCCTAGCCCTATAGATGCTTAAAATCATTAATAAATTAGCTTTAGTGATGGCTCTCACAGGGGTATTTAGGACCATGCAAGACACCCCAGGGTATCATGGCTATCAGAGAGGAAGCACCGACCCCTCTGGAATGGTGTGGGGGCCATGCATGCCACCTCAGACAACTCTAGACCTAAACTACATTAAGGTCTAAGTGACTTCCTACTTCTCCTCAAAATTCCCAGTTTATCTTTAATTACCCCTGCACAGAGAAAAGGATCTCTGTTTTCAGGTTAAGTATTTATTGACTGCCTAAAGGCTGTATTGCAGTCCAGGATTAGGCAGACAGGTGACATTCAGGAGACTAAGTCTCTTGGAAAAGCTCAGTGTATTCTGGTCTGGCAGATATTCCATGGGAAGCCAAACATCCCTCTTGCTCAAAAGGCTCTTTGGTGGCAGATGAAAAAGGTAATGTAATGATTTAATGGTAATATTTGAAATTCACTTCACTGTGTTTGGACATGTTCCCTCCACAATTGCCTCCCCCTTGTCTGGACTGAACAATCCTCCTGATGTGACTATGGAGGTCCTTGAGATGTGCACCATATTTGGGACAAAACAATGCTATTATCATACAAATGATGCTGAAGAGCTGCCTCTGTTGTGCAGGCTACACTAAAAAATGAATGAAAAAAGATTAGATTCTGTGAGATCCTTCCTTGCAGGAACAATGTATTGTAAAGCAGATTTGCTTCATTTCCTTCAAAATCCCTCAGATAATGCAGGACAACGCTTTTCAATGGTTCCCACTATAAGCACTGCATGTCTGAATAAATGGGAACATGGTACACTTCAGAAATCATTGTAAAGAATTTCTGTTTATCTGGATAAGGAAGGGTAGTCGTAAGACCTGATTATGCCTACTGATCTGAATGCATTGAAAACTCTGTTCTTATTTTCACATTCCTCAAATAGCAAATCTTGACATGTGTGCAAAGACTGTCCCACTGAACAAAAAATATGGCTGCTAGTGCAACTAAAAGGGCTAGAGTTTGTTGCTAATGGAACTTTCACCACATTTTTATCTGTCCTTCAGAGGAGTTTGTGGTTATTGTTTTTTTAAAGTTCCCACAGGAAATCTCTGCGGTTTTATCTGCACTTTGAGGGTCATGTAAAAGGTTGGGGCGTGTTTGAATGCTGAAGAAATTATTCAGAATGCAGATTTGTAAACGAGGGCAGTTATTTACTCAGAACAATTGAGCCTGGGCATAAAAGCCAGGAAGCACATACACAGTGAGAGGGCTGGATGCCAGCTCTACGTGCTCACTGCCTATCTGTGGTTCTGAGCAGCTGTATCTCTCAGTCAGTGACACTAATGAGGGACGAGAATTTTCAGCATCTCACAGGCTCTGACTGCTGCAAGGCTTTTTGCAGGGACCATTCTGGGGTTTGCATGCCTGCTGTAGTTCATGGAAATATGGCAGTGGGGATGTATCAGCTTGCACCTGGACCTCTGCTCTAGCCTTAAACACACAGCACTGGTTCTGGCTGCTGCTATTTGGTCATCTCTTTAACACTAGAACAGCCATAGCTGCAGTTATCCTGTATAACTTGACAGTATCCTGGCAACGATTTTAATTAAAGGACGACATCACTGAATATTCCCAAACAGCCTTTCAATTCCATAAAACCTCACACACATGCACAGGACACAGCTGATATTTCCCTGGAAGATCTGTATCTGTTTCAGGTAGAGAAATGCTGAAGTCAATCATTTGGTCATTTCCATAGTGAAATCAGTTGTTAACTGTAGTAGGGAGCAGGCTGCAAATGGTGCTGATTTTGTTATGCACAAAAAACAGGTATTGAAGTGATGGAGCATTCAGCTCTCCTTCCTGAAGATTCCTGACCACACAAAGCAGAGTAATATAATTGTTAAGAATGGAGGGGTACATTTTCAGAGTGCTCTGCTCAGCAGTTTATTCTCCTGACTCTGATTAAAATTAATGGGAGTCATGCAGCTGAAACCCCATGGATTGCTCATGGTTTGATGACACAATACAGCTGCAAACGAAGGCAGGATTGTGAAGAGTCAGGTACAAAATGGCAATTTTTGCTCCATTTAACCATAATCTCTTTTCCAGCTCTCAGCACATTAACCACTTTTCTGCTGATCATGTCTGAAATGTCTAAAACTAAGTGGCACTCCTTAGAGTGCCCTATTTCAGCAGTAAAACTGAGACCCTGTCAATACAGCAACTAGTACCTATGGTAACATCTATCTTCTATTTTGTTCCCCAAAGTAGAAGGATTTTTACAATGTGGACTAACGTAAGATGCTTTTCACCCTGTTGCAGTCTACTAATACTTCCTTACAGAGATACATCAAGAATTAACTCCTGGGAATGCTCCACAGGTACTATTGCTATATACTGTAGGGTGCATTGTTCCTTAAACAAACAGCATTTTTCACTGTATGAAGAAAACTTGTTTGACTTGTGGGTACAGAATAATTCTTGGCCAAAAGTACTTTGTGAATGTTGTGAACAAGCTGTAAATACGTACTGTTTATTTAAAAGAAAAATATGTAAAACCTTAGAATGCTTCCATCAGCGCTGCCTCCGTACAATCCTAAACATCCACTGGACTGACTATGTGACCAACACGTCTGTCCTTGAACAGGCAACAGTCACAAGCATTGAGGCCATGCTGCTGAGAACTCAGCTGCGCTGGGCAGGGCACGTCTCCAGGATGCAGGACCATCGCCTCCCTAAGATTGTGCTTTACGGGGAACTTGCCGCTGGCTGCCGCAAGAGAGGAGGCCCGAAGAGCAGGCGCAAGGACTGCCTGAAACAATCCCTCAGACTTGGCCATATTGATCACCACCATTGGTCTACCCTGGCCTCCAATCAGGAGGCTTGGAGACACACCATCTATAACGCTGCTGCTGCTTTTGAGAACACACACAGGATCACTCTCGAGGAAAAAAGACAACGCAGAAAGAATCGCGTCTTGTCGTTATCACCTGCAACCGGACTTGTCTATCTCACATTGGCCTTTTTAGCCATCAGCGCGCTTGTAGCAAGCGTGGGTAGAGCCCCTCTCAAATCTTCGTTCACAAAGCCTAGCCATGATGATGATGATGATGTAAAACCTTACTTAATAAAGTACTTCACTGCCAAAAAAGATTGGTTAAGCATTATTTCTCTTGGAAACTCTAAGTCCAGAAACCTTGTGGTCTGTCCTCATTCTTTGTTCAACCCCAAATCCTTTCAATGCCAAACCACTCAACCCCCTTCTTTTTGTTTCAGGAACAAACTTCTATCTATAGCTTTCACTTTTATCCTGTTAGTATCATCTTCAAACTATCTTGAACATACCACTTAGGACACCCTGTCCAAAACCCCTCCATAGAGTGGCTGTGGAAAAACTGCTTGCTCATGTTTTACAGGTACATTTCATATGGAACTCTGTTTCCCAAGCTGCAAAAAAATTATATCCGTGATCTGCCTGTGAGTCATAGAAATCCCGATGCTGTGAGCTGAAGCAGTGCACTAAGATCTACACTCAAATAACCTGGGGTGAGGAACCATGCTGGACTGCTGATCCTCTACATGGTGTTTCCTGACTCCCTGTCTCTGCTCTCCAATTCAATTTCTTCAAGAATTAGCTGTGAAAGAATTGGGATTTTTCACTAGTATGTCAGTCTGTGTCACTTGCACTTGACCCTATTTTCCTTGCAATAGTGATGTTTGTTTTTCGGAGGGTTGCAAAACTGGATTTCTGTGACCTGCTTATGAATCCACCTACATTCCCAGGAGATGGATAAGTGCACCTTAAAAGCCATTTATTTATGAATCTCACTCTATAAAAATGCTTCTGGGAAGGTTACTTTGCAACAGAAAGAAGTTACTGACTCATATTTCTCCATATGGAAACATGAAGAGTTAATACTGGATAAAACTAAAAATCAACAGATTACTCTTTGAGGCTCATTCATCTTGAGGCTCTTATGCAATGGCCATCACCCAAGATTCTGGACATCACTCCAGAAGATCAGAATAGGAAAAACAATTGCCATCCTTCTTGAGCCTGATTCTGTGCCTGCAGATGCACATCTGAATCTCTCTGGGCGACTTCTCTTGTTGCCAATACAAAGGGAAAAGCAGGAATTATTCTCAGCTAGGGAAAAGAGAAAATACTTCCCATTTCCAGCAGAGAACAGACATATAGTTAAAGCCTCCAGGCCCTCAATAAGAAGACATCAAAGAATCGCTTCCAAAACATAATCCAGTTCCCAAAGATTTGCACTAAGAAATCCCTGCAGGAGCTGGTGATGCCAGAAAGAGTACCATTCCCCATTCTGGCTCCTGTACTGCATGGCAGGGCATAGTGAGAAGCTGCACAGACTGCATCCCAAAGTTTTGCAGGGAGTCAGACTGGTCAAAAGGAAAAGACCTCAGTAATCAGCAGACGAAAGCCCAGGTGCGCATGCTTCATTTGACCTACAGAATCATGACTGTCCCCCCTTCTGCAAAGTTGCCGATTTCTCAAGGGGAGAGAAGCTATAAAAGGAATAAGCTTTGCAGATAAAGAGATCTTTCTCAACTTCCAGCTGAATTTTTCTTCTTCCCCATTTATAAAGTCATGGAATTTTGCATCAATACGAGTATTATTATATCTTCCTCTTATTCGCATTGGGTTTGCCATGTTAAATTACTGTTAGTGAAAGACTGTGGCCATAGATAAAAGCCACTTTACAAAGAGCTAACTATTATTATTCCCATTAAAAATGCCAAACTAATCTGTTCCTGCTTTAAAACGCACCAGAATGGAGATACAGAAAATGTTAAATAAAGGTGAATTTTATCACTCCAAACTTTTCTGAGTTCCAAAGACCCAGCATCTTTAACATCATTGTTACTTAGGAGTATTTTTCATCACAATAAAACAATTTAGCAGAGAATGTTTCCATTCAAAACGTTTCAAACTGCATTCCTGTCAAATGTATTAAATGTTCTGCATTATGCATAAGAAGGATTTGTGCCTCAGCTTTGCCAGCATAAACAGTATTTCCACCATAGGTAAGTAATTGAACAGGTTAATGCTCTGGGGTCTGTTCATAATACAGATGGTAACGATTCAAGCAGCTTGTGCATGTGTTTTCCACATAAACATCAAGAACCTGAGCTCTTTTTGTCAGTCTTTCTAGCCATGACCTCCCATCACACAGGCAATGGCAGCAATCTTCCATCACCTCAGAATCATAGAATCAGCTGGGTTGGAAAAGACCTCTGAGATCATCAAGTCCACTCTGTCCACTAAGTCTTTCCAGAGTATTCTTTAGCCCACCCTGATTACAGATGAGGAGCTAATTAATTGAGTCACACATGCATGTAAAATTAGCCAAGAACCCAGTAGGTTAACAAAGCTATGGCTTACTGCTTAAAGGCACAAAGGCATTCCCACACCCAGCTGCAGAGTGTCTGGCACTGAGGAAATTGCCTGTCGATGTACCCACACCACACTGCACTGAGGAGCTCATCAGGTATTTCTAAACAAGCTGGGTTATTTCTGTGGCAAGAGTGCTTCCACTCTGGAAGCCAGTTAGCCACATTAGCATAGCCTGCTAGCCAAGTGTTCATGTTAGCATCTGCTAAAACAGCTATCCTGGTTTTCAGCTTCAAGAAGCTGTCTATACTGCCAAATGAAAGACAGCAAAGAGGATTCTGTCCTTGGTCCAAGAGACACTGGCAGCTTTACACCATCGAAGCTTAGTGACTCAAGTGTCCCTGTAAGGAGTTGCACTGCAGGGCACAGACATATCCTCAGTTCCCCATGCAGTACTGTGAGAGACCTGAGCTTCTAAGAGGATGCAGAACTACCAGCACACTGAAGCAGCCAGAACGAAATGTCAAAGACTGAAATCTCCCAGTAAGTTGGCACTGCAGGACTAGGAGTCAGAGCCAAACCCCATACAAATCCATATATCCCTCAACTCTCATTGCAGCACCAGCAGGAATAATACAAGGACTGGGGTTTGGGTGCAAATTTTCCATTCCTCCTCTGAAAACTATATTACCATCCAGGAAGGAACGCAATATCCTAAGGGATAACAACTTCCCAGTTCTTCTGTGCTTCTGTGAGGAAGAAGTCCCAAGGATGGTTCCTATATGTTAGGCAGCTTCGGTGTATCTCATACACACCATTCATGAACATCAGATGCAGAAGGCAGGCCATGGGACTCTCCGTGTTCAGGGAGCTTGCTTGGGCTAAGGTATTAGCCCTCTTCTTGTTTCTTCTCTTTATGGCTCCTTAGTGCTTCCTTTCAAACCACATAGGGCCTAAACTCATCAACAATAGAAAAGATGGTGCCAGTTCAGTGTTACACATGAGATTTGCAGGTAATCAGTCCATCCTCCTCAATGATGAGCAAAAGAGTTGTAGGTCAACTGAAATGAGAGATCAACACAAATTTCATAAGGTCTATAAAACTTGACCTAGAAGGAAAGGGTGGGAATTGAGGCTTTCTTTATCTAGAAAAGAGCTATTATAGCTACATGAAAAGCATTTTCCACTACATAAATGTTCTTAGACAGATGAGAGTTAATTGTGCTTTGAACCTGTTGTAGACAGACCAATAAAACAGTCACAAAAATCAGGCCACAGAGGTCCACCCGCAGGATTATCACTGCATCCTTGTCCTGCTCCTATACATTTCTATGAAGCCTCTGCTGTTGGCCGCTCTTATGTAGAGGATGCAGGGTCAGCTGAGCCTTTGGTTTCAGTAACGCAGTCATGCTTATCTTCTCAAATCCACCTCATTTTCAGCAGAGAAGATTAATGAAAAACTTCCTAGTTGTGAAGTAGTTAAGTGCCAAAAGAGGCAACTAGGGAGACTGTGAAATCTCCATCATTAGAGATTTTAAAAAACAGATTACACAAACAGCTGTCAGAGGCAGCTTAGAAATACATGTTCCTGCCTTCAAGCACAGGGGTGGACAGAGACACCTCCCGGGACCTGTGTCTAAGATTCTGCCCCTCTTCTGCATAGCTGTGGCCAAAAGCAGTGCTCTCTCACGTCTTCTTTCAGTGACACTTCCTGCCATTGGAGGATCCCCCAGCTGTATAGCAGTATTGTATAGCAGTATTGAACAGATTAATACCCACTATAGCAGAAGAACTTCTACCTGAAAGCAAATGTGGTTTCAGAGGCAATAGGAGTACCACAGACATGGTATTTGTTCTCAGACGACTGCAAGTGTAGGGAACAGAACAAAGAACTCTATGTAACCTTTGTTGATCTCACCAAGGCTTTCGATACTGTGAGCAGAAAAGGTGAAAAGGTCTGTGACAGATTTTGGAACGTTTAGGATGTCCCCCCAAGTTCCTCAAAATGATCATCACGCTTCATGAGGATCAGCATGGCCAAGTCAGATATGGCGACGCACTTTCTGAGCCATTTCCAATAGCCAATGGTGTGAAGCAAGGCTGCGTTCTTGCACCAACTTTATTCACAATCTTTTTCAGCATGACGCTCCAAAGGGCCACGGCAGACCTCGATGAAGAAAACGGTGTCTACATCCAATATCGTACCGATGGGAGCCTATTCAACCTAAGGCGACTGAAGACCCACACTAAGACCTTAAACCATCTTGTCCTTGAGCTACTTTACACTGACGACGACGCCCTCGTCACCCACACAGAAGTAGCTCTGCAGCGTTTAACATCCTGTTTTGCAGAGGCTGCTGAGCTTTTTGGGCTGGAAGTCAGCTTGAAGAAGACAGAAATTTTCTATCGGTCTGCACCTCAGAAAGTCTTCCATCATCCCCATATCACCATTGGTGAAAAAGAGCTCAAATCAGTCCAGCAATTTAATTACCTGGGAGTCATCATCTCCTCAGATGGTAAGATTGACGAAGAAATAGACAACAGTTTAGCAAAGGCGTACAGAGCTTTTGGTATACTACATAAAAGAGTTTGGTGAAACAAACACCTAAAGAAAAGTACAAAGATAAGCATTTACAGAGCCTTTATAGTGTCTACTCTTTTATATGGTCGTGAATCATGGGTAATTTACCACCACCACTTGCGTCTCTTAGAACGCTTCCATCAGCGCTGCCTCCATACAATCCTAAACATCCACTGGACAGATTATATGACCAACACATCTGCCCTTGAACAGGCAGCAGTCACAAGCATTGAGGCCATGCTGCTGAGAACACAGCTGCGCTGGGCAGGGCACGTCTCCAGGATGCAGGACTACCACCTCCCTAAGATCGTGCTCTACAGGGAACTTGCCACTGGCTGCTGTAAGAGAGGAGCCCCGAAGAGCAGGCACAAGGACTGCCTGAAACAATCCCTCAGACTTGGCCATATTGATCACCACCATTGGTCTACCCTGGCCTCCAATTGGCAAACATGGAGACACACTATCTATAGGGCTGCTGCTGCTTTTGAGAACACACGCAGGATCACTCTCGAGGAGAAAAGACAACGCAGAAAGAATCACATCTTGTTGATGTCACTGGGGGAGTGTTTCTGCTGTGCCTTCTGCAACCGGACTTGTCTATCTCGCATTGGCCTTTTTAGCCATCAGCGCGCTTGTAGCAAGCGTGGGTAGAGCCCTTCTCAAATCTTCATTCGTGAAGCCTAGCCATGATGATGATGATAGCAGTATTGTCCATCTCCTTCTCTCTCCAGCATGATTCACATACCAAAGGCAGAAAGGTGTATGTGAGATATGGCTGTGTCCATTTACTCAATAGGAATCACACAAAGCAGGCAGAAGTTAAAGAAGTTTGGGAGCTGCTGAGTTGGGAACTCAACCACCATTTTCCAACCTCATTGCTGATGAAGGGCAATGGTTTAAAGGCAGATTTGCCTTCATGCATGGCCCACAGCCAAGTACAGCCAAACTGGCCTGGGGAATGTAGGGCAGTGGCAGGAGCCATTCCCTAAAGACCTGAAAGAACAGTTGTCCATGCATCTTCCCTCATTCCATTTGGTTCCCCCTACCTAGCTAACAGCTTGCAAACTGGCAGTAACCCAGAAAGCAGAGGGGAAGACACATGTATTCGCCCTCACACGTACCCACTTTTGCAAACTCTAATATTGCAATTCCTTAATTCTAATGTCTTCAAATCCAACTCACCAACAAGGCTATTGTCCTATTATTTTGTCCTATTACAAGAACTCCAATTTCTGCTAAATTACAAGTTTTTTGGCAGTATGAAACAGGTTGTGGCTGCAGACTCTGCACATGGCACACACTTGTGCCACTGGTCTGTGGCTTTCAGGGAACAACTGTTGTGCAGTCACAAAAACGCAAAGAAAGAAAGGAAAGAAATCAAATATTTACAGGAGAAAAAGTGGTCCCACCCCACATGGTACAAATTTAGGGATGCATTGTAGCTACATTATGTGCGTATAGCTACTGAAACAGTTTCCAACAGAATGTTTACACTGTTGTCTGGAAGCATATTGTTTGCCTACTTTTCAAAGCCAATTTATATGCAGCACACATCACAGCATGCACGAAAATTCAGACAAAAACACAGATGCATGCAACAATCCTTAGCCAGCTCTTGTTAGTCCTTATTGTTTGTGGCACAGAAGTACCTGGGAAAGAGGAAGAAGGGATCAACCCATTATGCTAGGTGATGTACTACCCCAAACTTAAAGACAGGTATTTTGCTTGAGGAACATACTATCTCTGTTTAAGACAAGGTATAACAAGTGACTGTAACAGAGAGTGAGGGAGTGACATACGGGAATGAATAATAAGAGAGTTTACATGTGCCAGCTTTATGCACTCATGTGCCAGCTAGTGGAATACTCAATGCATCTAAATACAAGTCTACTGAAGGCAACAAGTTAACTGTATCCAGTTAGCATTTTAGCAGGATATTCACAGAGAAATCAGTGAGAAATTTCAAGAAGTCCAGGGAAGGGCATCCCAGAGAAAAGTGGAATAAATGGAAGAGCATGTAACAAGGGAACAGAAGGATAAAGGAGGTTGGCATTGTCTAGGCAGCAGAGCAAGGAGGCTTAGGGTGCTGAAAGAGAAGCATGTGAAAGTCATGGATCAAAGAATTGAGAGTTCGTATCTAACTTGTTAAAAAAACAGTGGGACCAAGGAGGACTGCAAAATGCAAAAGAGGATGAATATGTCACTGCACTTTGAATAGATCAGGAGAACAAGGCCAGCGGGTGTTAGGAAAGTCTGAGTGAAAAGGGTCAGAGTGAAACTTATGTCACTGCAGGCAAAAACCTCAAGAAATGGTGTAGAGCCACCAAACCAGTAAGAGTTCTTGCTGGAAAGCATGTGGATGAGCTCTTCTCCACATCCAAGGAGGAAGGAGAGGAGGAAACACCCCCCAAATAAAGCACAGGTAGCACCAGCGACAGGAGAGGATGCAACAGAGATATCTAGTGAAGTCTGTCTAGTCAAGGTTGTGTGCCATGGCCAGCTCAAGAACAAGCTTTAGTTTTAACAGCCAGCTCTACTGAATCACCTTCAACCAAGGCCTTAAAGGGCAGGTCTAAGGGAAGAAGTGAAAAGATGAATTACTCCCTCTTCTTGAAGTGCTCCTTTGCAGAAGATCTCTCTCTCCCCATATGCCATCATTGCATGGATAAGAGCTGAGTTTCCCATCTTAGGTGACCTGAGTTAGGTAGTGTGAAAACCACTCATCAGTGAAATTGCATCTAAGTCCCTGTACTGCAGTTCCCAGTGTCACCACGCAGACAGATGTCCTCTCCTCCAGGCTCTGTGGCAGGCAGTATTTATGTTCAATATTGTTTATAGACCCCAAAACCCTCGTGGGTGGATGCCAAATCAATAGTCCAAGAGCTGAAATAAAGTCATTTTGTGACTTGATTTTTTTTTCTGTTTTTAAAAGGACAATGGTCTTTCTACAACTCTGCAAAACCTCTTATAACATTAACATAAGTGCTGCCAGCGCCCCAGTGGCACTCATGTGCCTCACTGCCCAAGGTACCCACCCACTGGGGCTCCCCCAACCCTGCCCAGGACCCCATGTCAGCCCTCAGGGCCATCAGCCCCTTACCAGTGATGCCACCACAGGGCCAGTCTCCAGCTCCCTGTAGCCCTGCCCTGCCCAGCCATGTGCCCCATGGGACCTGGCCCAGCCATGGGCCCAGTGTCACAGCCCAGCCTCAGCCTGTTGCCTGTAGAGGTGCCCAACACCTGGGGCTGAGGCTGCCCTGGTGCCCCAGGGTCGCCTTCATCCTGGCCAGGGCAGTGGGATGGGTCCTGGCTGCCAGGCCTGCCCTGACAGACCTGTTGGGAGTCCCAGATGAACCCTGGCACCTCCTGCCTGAGAAATATTAGCACAGGACAAAAATCGAAGGACAAGCTCAGCTTTGTCAGCACCAAAACATCCTGACCCAGCCCCTCTACACAATATATTTTAAGGTTTTAAAAGTGCAGGGATGTTTCTGCTTTCATTCTGGTACTGAGCTACTGATGTCCAACCCAGTTGTGGTTTATCTTCTCTGCAGTGACACTGAGTGGTAACCTGAAGAGATGGTTACTGTCACAATCTTCCCACCTCAGTGACATCCATCTAGAACCTAGTGCCAAGTCATACAGGGTCTGGACCACACTGTAAATGAACATGGTGGGCAGCCACAGCATTACCACCTCATGTGGAAGCCTTCATTCCATGCTGACTGAGGTTTCCAAAGGGGAGAAGATGTTCCCAAGCATCACAGAATCATAGAATCACAGAATGGTTTGCCCTGGAAGGGACCTGAAAGATCTTCTAGTTCCACACTCCCTTCCACTAGACCAGGTTGCTCAGAGCCCCATCCAACCTGTCCCTGAACACTTCCACAGATAGGGCATCTACAACTTACCAGGGCAACCTGTTCCAGTGTCTCACTACCTTCACAATGAAGAATTTCTTCATAATATCTAGTCTAAGTCTACCTTTCATCAGCTTCAAGGCACTGAAACATTAAAGACATTGAAGGAAACACTTGAGTACCACTGTCAATTCACCAGAATAAGTCGTTTACATGCTAACATCAACTCTCTCCCCAAGCAGTGGTGAGCTGAGGAGCCTCAAGGCCCATGCTGATGGCATTTCTTGATAATAAGTGGAGAGCTGCTCACTTTCCATGACACACACAGATAAAGGGGGAAAAAATATTTTTTGCAATATTTTCTTCTTCCTTTCTCAGCCAAATCCTTATTTGGGCTGTTACAAATTATTCACACAGCAGCCCTGCCAGTACTGCCTGATCTGATTAGTGAGTGCACCAACACCTCCATGGCTTTCAAATTCATTTCACAGGTTTACAAGAAATGGATGCTGATACCTGATAAGTGACAGCACCTGGATTCAAAACATATCATCAGTTCATCTGATATCTTCAGTATCTTGAGTAACATCTCAGCTTGGCAGAGAAGTGTTACCCTAACCACCATATTTCTGTGCAGGAAAATAAAGCCCCCCTTATGTACTTGTTGACATACAGATTCACACCTTTGTGTTGTTCCTACCTAAACATACAGAATCCAAGTTGAGTGCAGTGATTCCATTGCAAACAAGTGCCCTGGCTTACTGTTGTATCACAGAAGTTACCTATTTGTCACAAGCGGTTTTAAATACCTCTGTAGAACAGCTGAGATTTTTTGAAATATTTTTTTATTAAAACAAAGCAATCAGTTGCATATGTGTTGACTTTGATTATCAGAGGACACAGACACGGTTGCATATGTAACAGTGCAAAATAAACCACATGAACTGCTTTCTTAGTCAGAGCTCTGAATTTCTGAAATTATGAAAATAAGACATTGCTACAATGCACATACTCAGAAACTATCGCACAATACCCATTAAAAAAACCCAACCAACCAACCAAAAAATAATAATATTCAACTAGTTTGACCAGATTCCTGTTTTTCACAGGACCTCTTATTTTGCTATAAGACAGAATTACCCAGAAAAGAAATTGGACCCTAGACTAACAAGGCTCTCAGGAATCTAATTACAGAATGGCAAAACTGTTGAGAAGAAGCACATTTAATAAAATGTCTGTTATCCTATGGCAATGCATTATATATACCAAGAGCTGCTTGTGGCCAATAAAGTCAATGGAAGGATTTGCATCAACTTGTAAGAGCATAAAGGAAAGGAAAACAGTGTCTTTTGCATTGTACTGCCAGGAAAATGGAGTACATGGCTGAATTGTAGTAAGACATTCATAAGGCTGGGTTTAGAGACATGAAATTATAAGGGGAAGCAGAGGGGGATAGAAGGGGTCTTATTTCACTCTGATGAAGATAAGTGGAAATTCATTCTTAGTTTCTGAGTGCCTTGCCTGTGTTACTCTGATGAATGCAAACCAGTGGGTAACTAGCTTCTTGGTCAGTAGACAGGCTGCAAACCAAATTCACTAAATCTATGCACAAAATCCACCCTCAGAGGCAGGACAGTTGTAAAGCGCTGAGCATCAATAGACACCAATCAAAACTTAAAGATCCCAGTAGTACCAAACACTGCTGTCAGCAATACTAGCGGCGAATAGAGGAGGCAATCCCTTTAAAGAGTATAAGTAACTATATGACACCCAAAGACACAGTACCTCAGACCAGATGAACTCTAAACTGGCAATAGCATTGTCTAAAGGCATGATGGATCTTTCATTTTAGCTGCTGCCAGTTTTATCACATGCATATATCACTAGGGTACTAAGACTGAAAGGTCACATCATAGCTTACAAGGTAACCATCATTGTAAACATGCAGTCTCTGTTCTCTGGGGTTATAATCAATACTCTGGATTTTTTCTAACTTTTTATCCATAATGACACTAATTCTATCCTCTTGGCCAGTACTCGTGTCATACATGTAGAAGATCTCCTCTTTCCTAGTGCTCAATGGCCTTGTGGCATAAAGAACACCACATAACATGAAAGCATTAGAAACAGATGGCTTGTACTGTCTTGTCTGCCAAGTATTTAGCACATCAAGTGTGGTCTCATTGAGTTTGCTAATCACAATGTTGCCTACACTACTTTCTGTTGAATATATTACCCATAACCCACTTTCATCCACGGCAAAATCTATGTCTTGCCATGCTACACCTGCATAAGAGAAACGGTTACCAATAGCAGCATATGGGAGCTCCTTCTTCAAAACCTCTCTGTTTGTTTTTATATCATGCTTCACCATATATCTTGAATTATAGGCATGATAGTACAAATAGTTATTATAAAGGGCAGCACCACTTCCTTCCCCATAGGTTATTCTACTTTCAGACATGGGTCTAAACAGCAGCAAATCATCAAAGGAATTATAAATTCTGTAGTATTCCAAGTATCTCCCATCTGTGTTCAACGGTGCAACCCAATAGACTTCGTTCTCTGGGTTAGAGGGAGAGTAATCTCTACCCCAGGAGCCATATTTGTAGGAAAATCCTCTCCAGTTCAGCTTTACCACATAGGGCTGGCTAACATTCAGCAGTCCACGGTGAGTGCAGGTACCTGCAATTAAAGAGAAAAAAAAGTCAACAGGTTTCCCAAAATGTCATTAGTAGGATAGAGGTTTTGCAGACCATAGCCTCTAGACTTTGCTTACTAGAGAGTAGCTTTGTGGCAAAGCACAGACATAAATGAACAGCTTCATGTGTAAAAGACTCATTTGGGCTAAGGTCAGCAACTGGATGGCACTTGGTGTTCCAAGTTGACTCAAAAAATTTAGGAGTAGAAAACAGAGTACATATCATTACAACTATTTGAAGGGGGGAGATTAATTCACAGAAAATAAGTGCTCACTGTGCTGTTCCATGCAAGGGACAGATTTCTATTTCTACTCATTTAATGTTGGCCAGCCTGATGCACTAGGAGATCCCTTGGAAAATACAAGTTCAGATGCATTTTAGGTTATTTTCTACCTCAGTGGAACCAAAAGCATGGGGGATGGGGAAAAAAGAAAGAGGAGCATCTTATTTCTGTGTGTTTCATTGTGAAGAGGAAGGAAGGAGCAGCAGCAGCAGTAACTCCAGAGTCACATTTCAGATTAGCATTCTGCTGTCAGAATCACAGCTTTACAACAGTGCGTCACAGCCACATGGTGCCTTCAACCTCAGGCCCTCAAAGAAATCTGCAGACAGCAACAATCGCAGCCCAGCAAATGTAGACTGATATTACTCTGAGTTTTCATGTGAGGTGACTCTGAAAAAAAATATGACTTCGAGATGAACCAGAACAGCTCTGTTTGACACATATCAACTGCAAAACCATTTTCAGGATCATGGAAAAATTACTTTAAATACAAGAAATAGTTTCCTTTTACTCATGGTGAATTAGTGACTTTCTTGTTTCCTGATAAATTCTCAATCTTATAAGTCACTGGTGGTAAAAATCCTCCACTCAGAAATGACCATGGGCTGCTGATGAGTCCAAAGCTGCCACTGGCAAAAACTAGCATGCGCTTTTCCAAATGTTAACATCAGCTTTTTGTACTACTGCCACAAAGTGTCCCAGATTTTTATTTGTAAGATTATGTTCCCCCGAGGTAATGGAGACAGAGATGTCAAGTGACTGGTAGCAGCTCACAAGCTTAGTGGTATTCATTCCAATATTTCCCAGTTCATTAGGGCGCTCTAGACACCAGTCTTCCTTATTAAAGATGGAGTATAACATGAATAGACCCAAGTCTCCCACATCAATTAATGAATAAATTAATGACCACAATTGTTTGATGTTAATAATAACTTCCTCAACACAGGAACTCCATGCACTGCCAGCTATGGTGCCAGTGATGAAAGTCAAGATTATATTCTGAGGTTTTAATACTTTGCATGGGAACCATGAATTTCTTACAGCTTCCACAAAAAGAATGGTTCATAAGCTCATAACTCCTATGAAGTGACATCTGGCATATAAATAACTTCTGTCTTATCACAAAGAAGAAAGAGAAATAACAGAGAAAGAATTTACCTTTTGCCCTCAAAGCTGACCATCCATAAGCGAGGCCAGACAATACTTATAGAGAAGAGTTGGAATCTCCTAAAGCCACTGATAGAAAAAAACCTAGGAGACATTGCATTCTCAAAGGCATCACAGCTTACTCCACAGATAGAAGGAAACATAGACAGACCAGTCTGAAGCACTCTACTTGGAAAACCACCGGGAAACAAGATACTGATGAAAAAAAATGGACTGTTGCAAATGCAGAGAAATCTTTTTCTGATCTGTTTTGCCCAGGAGAAAGGTGCTCTGCCTCTGGGACAAGGAAACCTGTGTCCTGAGTGTTAGTAATGCCCAAGCAAGTGGATACCATTTGTGCCAATGCGTAAGGTCAATTTGGGCAGTGAAACTCTCCATGACTTCTTTCACAATCAAAATGCACTATTTCTTTGCTTTCCCTACATAACACCTTCATTCTTCATAGTTTTGTACAGTCTTGTGCTAATGACTGTGACCTGAGGGACAAGTGACTCACCTGCAGCCTCCTCTCAACATCTGTGAGGAAGATGAGGAGCAGTTTTATACTAATCACTATGCTGAGCTAAATCCCTGTGTCCCCAGGCCATGTTGGCAACTTCCTTGGAGTCAGTATTGCCCATGGGAGCAGCTTTTCATCACTGAGTGTCCAGCTGATGGCAGAGAGGATGTCATGAATTGTAAACAATCCCATCTCCTCCACCAGACCCTTTCGTGTCCTGGGATTCTTGCATCTGAAACATGGCATGACCCTTGTTTTAAGCTGCTTTCCTTTGTGCCACCAAGAATGAAGGCAAATCAGCATTCCTGGCTCAGAGCAGATGAGCATTTAAGCATTCACTTAAGTGCTGTACCAAGGACGAGGCCCTGGAGCAGAAATCTCATTTCCAAATATAGCACACAAGGCAGGCACTGCTGTATGGCTGTCCAGGCTGTATCTCTGGAAATGGCAGTAGCATGTCTACTAATGTGGCCTCAGCACTTGGCACAGATACCAGCATTTGGAGGTGCTTATACCTCAGCTCATGCAAAGGAAGAAAGCTAAGGTAGCCAATGCAAAATGGTTTGCAGCCTGCCAATTTGATAAATCAACTGGAACTGTTTTTTTCTTACATCTTTATTATGTATAACTCTGGCATGAAGACTTTAAAGCTGGTGACCTATTGAATATATTACTGTGCTTAAATCATAATAAACTTATCTCAGAAGTAAATGGTTACTAAGTGTTCTAAAACTCTTCATTTGTTTAGAAAACTATAACATCGAAGCTTGCAGGTAGTGGAGCACTGCTAAGCTCATCTATATGCGACCTCAAATAATTTTTCATGTCATTAAGCAGAACACAATTTCAGATTTATTTTAATAATTCATACATCGTTTCATAAATAAAAAACAAACGTGTGTTCAGCAGAGAGACCTTTTTTTACAAAAGAAATAATAAATTATTATTTCTCCCCTTAAAGAGATCTCTCTGCTGAACACTTGTTTGGTTTTTATTTATGAAACAATGAATTATTAAAATAAAGTTAGAAGCATGTTCCGTTTTAATGACATCAAAAATTGTCTGCAGTTTCTACAGAGAATGTGCTTGATTTTGATTTCCTTGAAAAAATTCTCCCATAATTTTTTTTTTTTTTAACAAAAAAAACCCTGTGGTAGTCAGGGATGATCCATCTTTTGCACAGGTTCAGAAGAATTCATTGTTGTTTATTTAATCTAAACTTGCCTTCCTGTCTGGATCTTGTGGGGAAAAAAATGCACAAAGGAAACAAAGTGTCATGTAATTTTGTAAATATTAGAAGGTACTTGAAATAAATCCATATGCATTATTCAAACTTCCAGGTTTTTAACTCCTTTCTCCACCATTTTGGGCCACTGATAAATGGTGCCCTGGTATTTTTGCCTTTCTCTGTTTCATGCTAATGTAGCAAATAGATGAGGGAAGGACTAACATAGGTACATATACACGTACTTCTCCTTCTCCCTACACAAAGAACCAGTATCTCGGCTTAGTTGTCTCCTAATCCTTCTGATTCATCAGAAAAAGAGCTGAAATCTAATTGTCAGGACTGGAGTGAGCCTGACTTGCTTGGCTAACAGGTTGCAGAATTGAATATAAGACACATCCTCTTGCGTCTCATTTTACCCACTTCACTCTGAAGCACTGGCAGAGCACATCAGATTCTCACTCCAACAACACAGGAAAACATTCCAGCAGCCTCCTCCCACCAAGCAGCTGCATCTGATTGCAGAAGAGAAGGAACCATAGTTGGCCTATGAAGCCAAAGATCACGAAACAAGGTGGGACTCACATTTAAAGGAACTCCCACGAGGGGCACAGAGACCAGAAGTAGGATGGTTCTGTATTCTCACACACGCCCTCAAGCACCAGATGCACACCCTCCTCTCCCATCAGATGAACCGCTGCATCCAGATATGTGAGCTGTGACCAGCCTTACTAGGACTTGAGATACAGAAGATGGAGCTCTAAGGGAAAGGTTCATCCTGTCTCCTACTGTTTCACTGACATAGAAAGATAAACAAAGACACTCCAGTCTTTCACCAGTATCATGGAGCACAGACACAGTCTGTCAGCTGCATCAAAGAAGACCTGTGTTGGCAGCATCTAACAGGGGATGAGGTGGAGGGAGGGCTGGAGTTCATCAGACTGCTTTAAAGAAACTGTAAGTTCAGGTCCCTTAATTCAGCTCCCTTCACTGCCAGTGGAGAAATGTTTATCTCTCCAGGGGCAGTTCAAGAAGTCCTGGAGAGAAAGGCTGGCTAGCTCTTTTCTGGTGCCTCTAAGTATGTCTCTCTCTCTGTGTATGGATGTATTCAGTTCAAAACACAACCCAAATTACTCAAAAAACAGAGAAAACTTAGGTCATAGGGGGTAAAATTTAAGGTAAATTGAAGTTACTGTAAAACTCCAGTAGAATTGCCTGAGTTTCAGCATTAGGCTACTTCAGGTTTTCCTCCCGCTGAGACATATTCACCAGTACCTTGAAATCCTTAATTTCTGAGTGTATAAAAGCCAGGAAAAAAAACCAGTGCTGCTCCTTTTTTCCTTTATTTCTATTTTGCCTTTGAGTTTCATCTGACTCACTTCTCTCCGCTTCCTCTCTCAGATCATTTCAGCGAGATGTGACATAAAATCTGCAGTACTCAAAGAACCATCCTGAGGTCTTTCCTCTCTATACCTACCCAATTCAGCCAGATGAGAATGGCACAAAAGAAAACAAATGGATAAATATTTCTTCCCACTGGAGTGGTGAGAAGTGAGATGCCAGGAATCATTGCAGATAGGAAAACCAGTGATGATGAGGGGGATGATTAACTGCATATCAGACACTCAGACTCACACCTCTCCAGTCAGAGGGCAGGGCAAATGCAAACCAGTGATTTCTTTCTGCTGTGTTGTTTGAGAACAGGCCTGTTCACTCTGAGAAATACAGCTGCAAAAGCCGTCGGGGACAGAATCAGAGAGGCTGCGTACTACAGCAATGCAAAGCAAGAAGCTTTAATTAAACTTGCCTTTAGACTCGTAACCTTAGACAGTTTAGAGATTAGCCAAGCTCTCTCTAGGTCGTGTTGCCTACCCAGGATATGCAGGAGAGAGGATGAAGGGGGAAGGAAAAAGCAATCTGAAAACAGGACAAAGAGTCAGTTTAATACAAATTTCATAAATATAATATGAACTAAAAGCAGGGCAAGGCCAAGTGGTTTGGCAGGAATTCAAGGCATTCAAGCTTGCAGAGAAAACATATGGAGATTGTGTTCAAACACGTAAATGAGTGCTAGAGAGCTTCAGAGGCCTAGGTGTAAGCATCCATGCCAAGACTTCAAAATGACCAACTAGAAAATACTTACTCCATCTTCCTAAGCAATCACATCTTACTACTTCTGTGTGCTTTCAGATACAGTCTGCAGGACATGTAGTTGCCCTACTAAGTTCTCTGCACAGATGAGAGTTGTTCCCCATCAGTCCCACAAAGTCTATGCATATGCAATATACTAGTCCTCTGTGGATTAGCAAGGATCTGAGCCTACAAAACACCTGGATTGTCTATAGAGCTGGTATCTCCCATCCCAAAGAAAACTTGCCAGCCTGCATCAGTTTCTCTGCCAGTCCTTCATGCCAGCCTCAGAGGAGGCCATGACACTGTGCTTACGGACATCCTCCAACCCCTCTCAGGTTCCTATTGCTGTGAAGAGAAGACAAACTCACAGATAACGCCAGAGATTATCCTTGGCTGACGTCAGTGGTAGTAAGTCTCTCAAAACTGTTATATTACCTAGAATTTGACCCCCTTGGTTACTTTCTGCTATAATGCAAGGGTGCCTGAGCTTGCTAGCACACTAGTTAGGAATAAGACAATGCTAAAGCAATACCATTTTGGTCCCAGACAAACTCTATCCATCTCCCTACCATGCCCTGAGAAACAATGGCAAATAATTCTATTACAGTCACAATTCCATGCAGTTACATATAGCCATTCCAGAGTTATCATCCTGCTCTAGACACAACTTGCCTATCCCTGCATGGAGCTGTGCTGTGAAGTGTCATCCTCTCTTTCCCACTTGGTGAAAGCTGCTATGTCCCCCAGACACACCAACCACGCAGACATAAAAGCAGCACTTTCCTTCCTCACTCATGGAACTAAACAGTATTCTTGTTCCAAAGCTCAGTATTTTCTCACCAAAACAAAGGCTTGCTGTAGGCTTGAAGAGAATGAGATTGTTTCTTTCCACACACCATCACCCTCAATAAATCAGTGAGATGCCTTTCAAGTACTTTTTTTTTCTTTGAAACATTTTAAGCTCTTCCTTAAGGAGCAGAGAACGGCCTTGAGATTTTTTAATGCAGGTTTTTGTTTTGGCTTTCTCTCCTGTCTGATTCCCAGACAAGGTGTTACTCATACATTCTGTCAGAGAAAAGCAGCAACTGCCTGCATCACCATGAAGCCCCAAAGAGGGGCTGCTCATCCTAAGGGAAGCTTGTATTTCTGCCTCTCACCTTTCCAGGGAGATGTTTGAATTAGCTGACCTCAAAGTGATGAGAGGTAAATGCTGGTAGGTGCAAATCTGTACTCCTTGCAAGCAGGACACTACTCGTCCTTTTTTTTAGATTCCTCTAGCTGATTGCTAACCAGCCGATGTGAAAAAGCAAGATTCTTCCCCTGTGTATTGTATACAACACAGCACTTTTTCTCTTACAATATTCTGCCAAAAGGAACCCCCTGTGTATAAAACACTCAGGGGATTAACACAGTTTGATAAATCCCCTTGTCTGTTAGCAAGTGGGATGCTTAACCTGGCATATCTAAACTAGTATTTCCTAAATGGTCTGCTCCAGTGTATCATATCTGACTCTCAAAATTTCTCAGACCATGATTGACACACAGTATGATTTTTCAAACTGAACACAATGTCAGGACAGAAGTTGTTCTGGTTAAAAACTAATTACCTCACACCCTGTGACTGTTGACACCATTGTATGAACTGCACTCTGGGAACCACTGATCCAGGCCCCAGAAAATAACCTAGTTAAGGAAATTATAAAGTCCTAGTTCCACTGAAAGCAGTAATACAGCTCCCACTTATTTCCCTGAGATCAGAATTTCCCTCCAAGTCTCTTGACCTTCTGTTTTAGCAGAACCTTTTGCCTGTGAAGCAAAAGTAATCTGCATGCAAGGCTACCTTCTGGAGCTTGCGTGCCAACAGCTTTAGTACATCAACTGTTGCTCACACACTTCCCAAGCAGCATTAGAGCAATATTGCCATGTCACAGGTCACTTTCACAGAAATTATTAAAAATCAAAGCTGGTTAGAACAAAACCCATAGTTTCCCACTGGTAATTCTTTTGGAAAAAAGAGAAGAGGGGTAGAGTTTCACTTTGTGCACTATAGGTGAGAGGAAGATTACAACTTTTTCCAGTTGAAAACAGCTACTGTGTCTATTAGAGTTTGACTCCTGCCTTCATTTTCCTTTTGAACCCAAATGTTTGACAAAACATTAGAAGTTGTCTACTCCATTTTTCAAGAGCTAAGGATTGTCATTACAATTTTATTAATATTAACAAGGAGAATTCTCTGCACCTATTGTTCTAACTATGTATTATGTTATTTCTCATGTGATACGCTTACCTGGTGGGAAATAAGGGGGTACTGTGGTTTTGTTTGCGTTCTCTTCACACTCTTTCAGTCGTTGCTGCAGAGATGTAATTTGTCGACGAATTGCAAGGACATTGTTTTTGTCCAGTGATTCTAGTTCATTTACCAGTATAGTTAGATTTCTGATCTAGAGGGGAAAAAAACAGAGCAAGTTTAATGTCAACTTTATTGTACAAGTATTAGCGGGCAGGGTTTGATCATAACTCAGAAGACACTACATAAAAAGGTTTAAAAAAATATCCTAAGAATAGGCCTTATCCTGCCAGCCTCAACTTGACATTTCCAGCAGAGGTATGTGAATACAGGGAAATGCTTTAAGACTAAGTTGTATAACAGAATGCAAAAATATAGTGTTCTTTTATACTTAGTACAAAAATACCCAGTCAGTCACAGGCAAGTGCTAGCTATTAAATACAGAAAGTACTTATTCCAGCCTTACAAAAAGTATCTGGAAATTTCATTTACAAAGATAAATAATGGTTTTAATCACCTGCTTGATGATCTAGAGGACAATGGAGAAAGTTATATTTCACTATCCATCTGAAGTAATTATTCTCTCTAGGTGAGTGATTAACTACAGTTTTGAAAATGTGATTTACAGTCAGCTGAGAAGGAGATAGTCTTTCCCTCTTCTTGATTTCATATTGATTGGGCCCCTGCCCTAGCAACCAGAAGCTGATCTTTTAATTATCTAAATTAAAGCACAGAGGCTTTCAAGCATGGAGGCCTGTAAATTAATATTTATTATAATAATTTCATCAGCTTAACACTATGTAACACTGTTAACTTTCAGGCAGATATTCAGCAAAAATGGAGTGGTCTCCATTTGGTTTTGGGTTTCTTTACTTTTCTATGCTTATCTTTTCTTATCAAGGAATAAGATTTTAACATACTTAAGGTCAAGTTTTCTTTTAATTTATGTTGATGAGATGCTAAAATAATTCCACTGGCTGCAGTAGAGACAGGCTACATTTCCTCAACCTAAAGACTAAAGAGAGAATAGACTATCTGTGTATTTGAACCCTCTGTGGCTAATTAAGTCTTTGGCAATACCTCCAAATATATTTGCTCAACGATGACATTGCTTCCAACAAGGCTGGGTTTCAGCTGAGTGACCAGTCTCTCTAGGTCACTGATTTCCACTTTCAGTAACTGGAAGTCCAGTTCTGTGTAGGATATACTGCCATCCTCCATTTGTTCAACTCTGATGGTTAGATTAAGAATTTGCTGCTGATACAGTTCAATCCTTTTCGAGTACTCTTTAACCTTAAAGAAAGAAAGAGACACATATTTAAGTCCAGGTTAGCAAAGCCCATTTTGACATCTTTATTATATTTCTGAGTGCCCTATGCATAGCTTCCACATACTTGACATATATATTCCTCCCATAAACTACATGAATGAAATTCTCATCACATACATTAAAAATGTGAAATTTAACCCTCATTTATTGTTGGCAGTTTCACAAAATCCCCTCAGGAATGCCTGGGGATAACTGAAGGGAGAATTTTACTCACAGTCTTCCATTTTTTTAATTCTTTGCCAATATTGTCTCTGTAAGCTAATTTTATCCTCAGTATGCCAAGAACTTCTCTTGGTGAAAATGTTATTAGGAAATATGCAGTGTATTATCTCTCAAAAGCAACCAGAGGAGGCTGGAAAATGCCACAAAGGATTCGCAAGTTTTTCAGCTTCATTTCCTATTAACTCTGAATCCAAATAGGACTTTACCCTGTGTACATTCAAACTGTGTCAAACATTGGCAGTACTAGTTTGATGTTAGTCTTTGGACAGGGGGAAAATGTTTGAATACAGTGTTAAAAATCAAATCTGGTTTAAGAGAAAGTGTAAAATATATTGCAGGCTTTAGCTAAATGTAATTTATATAGCAGCCTTTTCAGTCTTTGAGCCATTAAGCAGTTGTCCAGATAAATATATTTTCACACATATATCTGCTGAGGTAAAGGTCACAGCACAAGCATTGTGATGCAGAATGTTAAGAATATGATATAGATTTGGGACTTTCCTTAGAAATGTTAGTTCCTTGAAATTTAACACTTTGGTAAAGAGATATAATTTCTCTCCCATATGCTTCATAAAAGTCATGTCTCTTTTCCCTTAAATCAATATCATTATATCACAAAAAATAAGAGGCATATATATAATTAGATTGTTGCACTATTAACTCCGTATTTATACTCAGCTATGGTATGTGTGCCTCTCTCTAGAGCACTGTAGTTTCCATAACTATTATTTCTTCAGGTGAAAGATTTTCTTCTCAAGCATTTTTGCATTATCTTAATATTAAATAAAAGTCAGTATTTTTCCCTAGCATCTCTGAAATGTCGTCAAAGATTCTGTCATGGTGTAAAGACCATGTAATGAATCTTCCATTTTTCTGTTCTGGCACCAGTCCTTGAGACTGGAACCCCCAAAACCCCACATTTATCAAATAATTATTTCAATTTTTATTGGATCCCTTGTGTACCAAAGAGGAGGTATGGGAGCTCATGGCAAGAAAATTCATGAAGGGCAGAAAGGATGCATTAAGTTCATAAGTTATTTAGTGATGTGAATTAAGGAGAAGAAGTGTAAGAGTAGATCCTCTGTTCAAAAGTAGAATTTTCAAAAGCGGCACAACTACATTATAAATCTTGAAGAACGCACTAGAAAACCTCTGCATGCACTTACATAGTATACACCAAAACCAGGTTGCTTAGTTCCATATATTTAAATCAGAGTTTAAAACAGGTCTTCTGTTCTAAGGAAGCAGCCAGACTTTGAGCTGCTCGAAACTGTTAAGTTTCCACAAGCTGTAGCACCTTAACTCATAGCACTGGATGTTCTAGATCTCCCAGGTCAAACCAGGGTAACTTCCAGCTATTTATTGTAATTAGGAATAAAAAAATAATAGCCTACTAAGACTTAGACCTAGTTCCTTGTAACTGGCTGGCAAAAGTGGTAACAGCTGGGATCCTTTTTCCTAGCTGTCACCATCATCTTTTTGGTAGGGAAGAGTAAGAAGAACCAAACAATGCTCTTGGAAAAGCCAGATGTAGTTGGACCTCACACTTTCAATGATCACCAAAATCAGTTTGAAGTTGAAAGATATCCTCAAAAAAAATCACCTGGAAAAACTTTTCAAAGGTCAGTGTTTAAACTGTGTGTCTAGAGTTTGCACAACTACAAAAAAGAAAGAATATGTTAGTACAGCCTGAGAAATATAAAGCAAGTCTATGTTTGAACAAAATGGCACTGCTGTGTGAAGCTATGTATATCATAGAGATGAAGATATGTATATCATAGAGGTATTAGGAAACCTCTCTAGGTATTAATGATCTTTCTCACAGTAACACTGGTGATAATAATGCAATACAGACCAAATCTTCAAACCACTGAAATAAACAGGCTGCTGGAATTAGTGTTGGCTATTCATTAGTGAGAAACCTATGAATGTGAAGTTTTCTTCAGTGTCCTCAGAGCCTGGATAAAATGCTGAGGGCTGGAACAAGGCATACATAATTATTTCAGCACTGATTGCAGAATGCTGCAGGACACAGACCTGAAGTTCTCCTCCCATATTAGAGAATTTTCACTCAGTCAACCATCTAGGTCATTTAAGGACATGTCAACACCATCCACAGAGTATGGCTGAGCCTGAACTAGCACCATCACTCTGCAGGGCTCTGTACAGCCACGCCAGCATCTCAATGAACTTAAGCTAATAGCTCCCCTGGAGAATTATTGGACAAATAAAATTTTCTCAGCAGTGCTGCTCTAACAAGTCTATACTGCTTTTTCAGACAAATCCAGCACATATGTCAAGCAACGCAGCGCCCTGTGTGGAAATCACCACCTGCTCAGATCTGGTTTAAGAGTTTCTGTAGTTTAGAAATATCAGTTGAAAAAAGAACATGATGTTGCTCTTTTGATTGGCAGATAGATTTAAGGAGCTTACAATCCCTGCTCTTCACTGCATCTACCTGCTAGGGGCTGGCTGTTGTCTCTTGACAGGCTGGCACAGAAATTCTGTGCATATCTTATATTTAAGGATACAGACCAATAACTAGTACTGACTTCAGCCACATTTATCATAAAGTAGGGTGTGATGAGTGCATTGGGCCTGTGTTAGCCCTTTATAGGAAGAGAATGGAGCCATGTGAGGCATATGTCAGGAAAAAAATCCTCAGTTTCAGTTTTTTCCTCCTTTCCAAGCATTGTCACCTTCATGTAATGAAAAGGGCAGGAAAAATCTGCAATGCTCATTTACTGTGTCATTTACCTACAACTGGTATTTATCAAAACAGGTCTTGCAGCATGCAAAAAGACACTTCTCCAGTATGCATTTGGAGAGTACAGAAGGGGGAACAAAGGTGCAGGATGAAGATGGAAAAGACAAAATGTGGGAGGACTGACGGAAGATAAGAAAGAAATGACAAAACCAGCAACTTTGTTAAATCACTCAGCCCAAGGACACTGGCTTTGGGCAGGCTTGTCCTCTGTAGGTCCATAAGGAGCAAGGCTGGCAATCTGCCTCCTGAGATAGAGAAGAATTCCATTGTGTTTTGCAAAGCAGAGGACAAGCATGCTTTTTCCTCCTGTTCTAGTTATGTGAGGATGTTGCAGTTGTTGTGAACCTTATTCTGAAAGGCATTTTGTCTCCTTGGGATCATGTGCTGATCCATCCCTGCTATGGAAGTGTCCTTTCCCCTTTTCTATTGAGAGGAGCAGCCAATTCCTGCTTTGCTTTAAAAGGTTAATATTCTTCTGTAATCATAATTGTGCTGGCAAAGGTTGATGTGACAGAGGAAAAATTAGTCTGGTATTTTCAGCCTACGGTTTGTACTCACTTGGCACATGAGAGCATCTCTTTATCTGCAAGCTTCCTTGCCTGCTGATTCTATAAAAGGACCCCCTTGCTTTTTGAATTAACCAACAATCAGGCAAAAGGTTAATGAGTCAATCAGGCTGTTTTTCTGGGACTTCTAGCACATGGAGAGCATCCTTAAGAGGGTCCAATCCTGCAGCTCTCACCCAGGAAAAGTTTCCATGAGCTTCAAAAGGGTGTTTTAGGAAAGCAACTAAAGCATGGATTCTCAGAGTCAGAAAAGGAAGCATTCAGTAGAAATTCACACTGCTGTGGTGAGACTAGGTTATGTCTGAATGAGATTCCCTAGGAATTTGCTCAGGATCATTTCTAACAGTGATCAATACTGAAAGCTTGTCTTTCCTACGTTTCATTATTTCCTTCTCTCTGTGAGTATTATCATGACTAAAGTAATATGCAGGATTGCATAAGGAGGATTCTTTCCACAATGGGAAACATGGAGAATTTTTTAGCATGGAGATTTATGCATCACAAGATCTCAGAGTACTTAAGTTCAGGTATCAATAGGGCCATGCTCAACAGCTGTCTTCTTTCTACAATAAACCCTGCAACATTGTAACTGAGAAATCTTGCACACATTAAAGTGTGCAAGACAAAGTTACACCAAAACGCAGTCTTTTCATTTTAATTTCTGACCCAAAGTGTCTCTTTGCCCATATCCCACCAAAGCGTATGCTACACTTCAGCTGGATACATTGTAACACTGCTTGGCTGATTGGTCTTAACAGGATGAAATTCAATGAAGCCTGAGTATGGTGAAGAATTTTCACTGTCTGCAGTGAGAACTGAAAGTCGAGGTCATTGTCTACAGTGTGGTACACTGCTGGGCACCAGGATGTAGGATGACAACACAGTTGTCACCAGCTGGCAACCTAGACAATAATGTCTAGGGTAGGGATTCAGCTTGCCCTGAATTTAGAGGTGAGTTTCAGGTACAAATCTACACACCTAATTTTATGTATCTATAGCAACTTTTGTCGATATATAAGCATGATGTCTGAATTCAGTGGATAGCTGAGACTGTCCACATGGAGAGGACAAGCAGCACTTCAGATGCCCTGCATACCTGTACAGTGTTAGGATAAAGGAAACGTGCACCATTCTGGGGAAAGTACTGGTAAGAGATTGGTTACACCAGGGCAAGTGAAACGGGGTACACAAGGTACACAAGGAAAGGTGGTACACAAACACCTTGAAGAATCATGCCAACTTTTTGCTGGGAATCACGCCCCTGATCCTATTCCAATGCACTTAGCTTCAAATGACCACAGTGGGAACAGTATGGGAACCTGAGATTTCAGTGATTTCCATGGCTCATTAACTCTGAGCTACACTTCCATGCTGCAAGGGATCAGGTAATTCCTGTGCTTGAAGGCAGCGGGACTTCTGTCAACTTGCCCTTCATATGCCTGCTGACAGCTGAATGTTTTTCACTGTTAGCTCCAGTTCTTTCAAAACAAACGATTTGAACTGAAAGATCTTACCACGGGATCGTGCGCCTGTTGTTGTGTTTTTTATGCATAACTTCTTATCTGTTCTTGATTATACCAGAGGAAGGTTATGAATATTAATGATTAGAATTTATAATTTAATGCTTTGCCTTTTCTGCTGATTAATTCAAGGACACTTCATTTCTTAAGATGCCTGGTTTCTGGAGAAAACACTTTCTGCTGGACGCCTAATCTGAATCCTGATATTTATTCACTATAAAAAATAAAAAGTAGAGTTCTGTCTTCACAGGGAGTTGACCCAGTGCACTCCATCATGTGTAGGTTTGCCTGAGTTCCTCAAAAAAATGGATCTCAATTCATGCAACAAGCAGCCAAAGCAGTGTAAGGTATGTTTGTCTTCAACGGAAATGCATAATTCAGCAGTCTCACTGTCACAGCTTCAGATGTTGACAAGGAAGATATTTGATTTTTATTTATTTATTTATTTTATCTGTGAGAGCAGAAGCACTGAGGGAGCAAATATTCACCTACTTCTTCACTCTGGCCTGTGGTGACCTTTCTCCTCTTTCCCTTCACTGCCTTCCTACAATCTGGCTGGCTTGATACAAATAATAACACATGAAAGAGCAGGAGGCTTGGCTTCCTATAGCATCACGTAGCAATCACAAACCAATAAAACTGAGCCAAAAGAGGAAAAACATAATCATTCTTCCAAAAAATACCATATGTCTCTAGCTGCCAAGGCCTAGAAAAGAGACAGGAGGATATTCAAATGTATGACATGCTACAATGTCAAAGATTAGAGATTTAATCACCTTTCTCCTTGTTCTTACAGAGCCCTCTATCCCTTGGTTTGAAAGACACACCATAGAAAAGTGCTGACCACTGTGCTTTTTCACAGGCAACTGTTTTTCAGGAAAGATGCAACTGTTATTTTTAAGAGAAAACACCTTACTTTAGAAAGCTCTGTTTCAAATTTCTTCGAGAGTGTTGCAGCTACAATTTCCAATTGCTCGACCTTCTGCACTGGAAAGGTGGTATCCGGCAAGTACACAGAGCATTGGCAAGTTCCCTCATCATCCACAGAGCCGGATACATTGGCAAAGAGCTGCAATAACAAATTGGTAAGAAAAAAAAAGTGTTAATATTCTTCTCTAGAATCAGTATCTAATAATGTCTGGCACTATTATGAGCTGTGACAATACTGAGATCAATAACTTCATTACTAGACACCTTTCACCTTTTTCTTTCAAAGAATTCAAAATATCTAGCAATTTTTATGACTCAGCCCCACAAATCTCTCTGAAAATAGTTAAATATTGCTGTAAAGATTTTACCATTAGAAAAACAGTGGCACATAATAGTCCTTACTTTCCCAGTCTTGTGAACAGTGTTCCTAACATATAAAGTAACTTTTCCAGCAGATAGAAAAGCAGCCAACAGCAGGAAAATAGTAACTTAGTAATTTATGTCTTATATTTACTATTCTGTTAATCTAAAGTAATCAAATCATCTAGTCATTTCCACCCATAGAGATGAAAGCACCAAAGTAGAGCTAGTAACAGGGAAAGTTTTGAAAAGAAAAGTCTTTTATTTGAAGTTTCTCAGCCAGCCACAGCAAACAGACATATATTTAATTATACACCACTGAAAGGTGATGAATTAAATATGCAGGTTTGGCCTAAGGTAGAGGTTCTTATTTTGCTACAAAATATTGCTCGTAACACCCACACATCACAGCCCACCCATCCATTTTTGTGAATAGCTGGCAAAGCTATTGACCATGCCATTAGCATGAATCGCTTTGTCCCAGTTATCTGCATGCTCAAAACATCATCACTGGAGCAATGCATATGAGGTATGAAAAGGTCAAGGCTGGCAATTCATGATCTTGCCGTAATTTACAGTCAAAGCACACTGTTTTCTATAAATACTGGGCTGAATACTGAGTGTGTTTGGAGCAGTTCTTTTTTGTTTGTTCACAAAATGTTTCCCAATTCATAAACCTATCACAAATTTCTTAATGAAGATATTTGATGTTACTTTAAGATATTCTAGCACACACTTCAATGCAGCTGCATATTTTAAAGCTACAGACTTGCTCTTTAAACACACTTCTTTCTATAATCTCTCCTCCTGTCTTGCAGAAATATCAGTGTTATTCATGTGTTTTCTCTTTTTCTCTCCCTCTTAAACAAGCAAACAACAAAACTATGTCCTGAAAGCTGACTTTTCAGCACTTCTCTTGCTTTTTCACAGTGATTTCAACTAACATCCTCATCGACAAACCAGCACAGAATACACAGTGATGGCCAGCAGCAAAGCTGTCTTGATCTTTGAGCCCAAAAAGAGAACAGCAGCAAGCAGGAATGATCCCAGTTCACACTTCTGGCAACCTCTTTACTGCAGTCACAACAAACAGCGTGCATCTCATTTTGAAACAAAGCGTGAAAAGTCATTTTATCTGTGTTGCTCAAGCACCACAGGCCTTAAAACTTCACTCATAGACAGACTGCTGAAGACACTTAACATGAAAAGAAGCATTCCAGTGTCCCAGCACAAAACTTCCCCTGATTTCCCTGACAGGTGGGTTACCAATGCATTTCTGAAAATCCCACTGAGAACATACTACATATTATGTCTGAGTTTCCAAGTATTTTTGAAGATGTGGTTACAAGTATGTAAAATAAGAAAATATGAAAAATAAGTTCCTAAGTCAGATGTTTCTGAACCTCTGAGTTCTCTGTATGTGGGCGTGATTGGGATGGCAAGTTGCTCAGCAATAACAAGATAAACAGATGGGGAGTGGAATTCTCTACAGGAGCCAGAGATATAACTCTGTTTCAGAAGAGGTCCCTCCACACATCCCAGGTGCCACACTTGACTAGCCTAGACAAGAAAGATCTGCTGTCGAGCTGTCTACCATCTCCAGCCTAATCTGGAGATGTGCTTTGAATGAACTCTGTTTTTGACACCAGCTTGTAGGACCATTCAGAGCAAGTGTAATCTATTGAATTTGTTCCAAAGCAAACATGTTATTAAACAGTCACTGATAGAGAGAGGGAAAGAAACCAAACACTGAAATCTACAGGACATGGGCTTAAGCACTGTACCAAAAGGCACAGAAATCAGATTCAGGTCCCTCTACCAGCAAATAGCTGATAATATTTTAGTGAAGCAGAACACTGAGAATCGAGATTTTCTGAATCCCAGACACCAGAAATGGGTACTGCTCAGAAGATAGTTTCAAGGCCGTGTTCTAGTTTATGAGGGAAGACTTTCTCCAGGGAGGCTGTAATCACCAAACTGTTTGGTACATTGCCATCAAATTCCCAGGGCCTCATCTGCTTCATGTCTGGGGTCCAGTTCACTAGTTACAAGGCTAATGCCAAAGTTTTGGATGGGACTTAAGGCATTGAATGCCATGGTAGCAGTAGCGAAGATTTTGGAAATTCACTACTTCCTAAAATACTGGATACACAACACATAAATGCTTTTCCCAGAAAGCCTAATTGGCTTATGTGTATCAGGGTTAAGTCTCTGAGTGACTGTGCAGCATTTAAATGGGACACAAGTTCCTAAATTTGTTCTTTTCTGGACTTGATTGAAGAATAGTAATGGTTATACCTTTGGGGGAGTGTGCCTTGTGCCATTTATATTCCTAGGCCAAGTCAGGTATGGAAGCATCGTATAGAGATGAGAAGTCTGAAAAGAAAACAAAAGATTTTTTTTCAGTGTGGTTTCCTGCATATGATATCATCCCACCCCACCAGTTAGACCCCATCCTGCAGCTCCAAAGCACTTTGTTTTATTATGGGAACCATCCTCAGCAACTTAATTGGCTTTTCTGATCTGCTGCTGAGGCAACAGTTTCCCTGGGCAGAGTGTCACTTCACATACACCTCTTCTTGAAGAAAGGCTCTGTGTGACGAGTGCAAGGCAGGGGACACTCAGCCTGTCCAGGAGGCGGGAGCTGGGGCTCTGAGCCTTGGCAGTCTGAAAGGATAGTAGCCCCTCTGCCCTAAATCCAGAGAATATTGTCCTCTCAGCAGGGATGCCTGCTCCTTACCTCCCAGCTCATGCTCCAGCCTCTCAGCGCAGGACTCGCTGCCCCTTTCACACCAAGCTGTCAGGCTGCGAGTTGTGATGGCTGGGGAATGTGTCCCACTCTGCTACTAACACCACGGATGTGATAGCATCCCACTGTGGGGAGAAAGTGCTGGGGGAAGACACCATATTGCCAAGGATACAGCCAGGTCCACCTTGGGAGCCTTTTATGTAGTAAGACCATATACATCTACTTTAACTTTCACCTGTGGCTGATGTCTGCCTTCCTGCCACAGCAAAGAGAGCAGCTGTCACCCGTGCTGTGGGTTACCTCATCCTCACACAGTGTGCAGAGCACGGTGAATTGCCATGGTGCAGCACAGTGTCACCCGTAACAGAGTCTTGCCAAAATCTCTGTCAGACTGGAAACTGGCCCTCAATGTCAAATGGTGTCACAGACAGAACACCAAATGGGCTTTTCATGCAACAGGACACTCTCTGCTGGGTCTTTCTACATTTCCCAAATTCCAACTGGAACCATATTTCTGAGCAAGGGAACAGTGGAGAAATCCAAATGGCCAGCAAAGGGCAGGTCTATTGAGTGGCACAGTGTAAACAAGCTTTGTGTGACAGTTTGTCAAATAAACCCACTTGAACAGGCATTTGTGTGCTTCTATGATTACACTGTACATGAGGGGGGACAGCCAGTAGCAATTAACAGTGTTTGGGCAGAGAAGCATCACAAATTGTGTAAATTACACAAACTGAGGACTAGCTCAAAGCTAAGCAGACTAAGGAGGAATTTCTTCCCTATAAAGCTTTCTACCCTCAGCTTATCAACATATATTTACACCTCCATCTTGATTTTTGCAACTCTTCATTCCTTGAGTGAATAAAAGCAGCTTCCCAGGAGATGCTGACTTCACTGCCTGCCTCCACAGCACTCCCAAACTTCAAAAAGTATAATTAGGAGCATACAGGAATTTTATGGTTGGTGACTACACCAGATAAATCAGAAAGAGTCATAGGGAGCCAAAATGTGGGGGGGTTTCACCAAATTTTAGCTAACAAATACCAAAAGGCAGTCATTTGGGGTTAAACAAAACTAAAATGCTTTGCTTGATTTGAAAGACCTTTTAAACTATTCACAAACTTTTTTTTTTAATAATTGAAGCCCAGTTTAAATTAAATTAAAAAAAAAAAAAAGAAGAAAAAGACAGTACAAAATCAAAATGATCTTTCACTAACGTAATTTTTCACTTTAAAAAAAAAACATTTTTCAAAGTGTCCTCTTCTCCCTTTCTCCCTGAATTTGATGTTGCCTTTGCTTTGGGGTTGTTGTGGTATTTTTTCTGACTGATTTGATCTGCTTTGAACTTCTCTCTTGCCCAATCAGATACAGTTTTTTGAGGGAGAGCACCTGACAAAAAACAGCCAACATGGCTTTCATTTGCCTGGTCTCAGAGTATGACAGCAATCATGCAACTGGGAAAGCTCCCACCTCCCAACTCCTTCCACATCAAAGATGTGGATCTATTCCTGCTATAAGCCCTTGCTAATTAATTAGAAGCTACACAGAGCATTTAATATCCAACTTGGATCCTCACTGGGAGTTGCACTCATCTAACCAAAGGCAGAATTTGACTCTGACTTTAAACCTGTGCCTCACTTTTACGTTTATTACTGAGTTTTCATACATTAGTTTGGAGGGAGGATGAAGGAATACTTTAAACTTACTCCATTCTTAAAATCATGCAGAGATCTCATAATTTCTCTAATAATTTTCCAGTAACCTTGTAAGAATTTTCAGCAACCTACGTGAGAATACAAGAAGGCACCAAAGTTCAGGTTATGAGAGCCCCATCTTACCGTTTCTGTTGCTGCTGTTGTTTCAGCCAGAGCACTCACACTTAGCATGAGGAGCAGCACAGCCACCTGTATGCACTTCATCTTCTCAGCCAGCAGATGTGACAGCAAAGGGAGAAAGGATGTCTTTTATAGGAGAATCTGGGGATTTCCCCAACCAAACCTTAAGGAACTTGTACGTTGTTTTTTTTTTTTTTTAGGTTTTGGAGAAGTGATGTCATAAACTCCTATAATAACAGGTGCCAAATTACTAACGTACAAAGAACATGAGTTACCCTCATAAATTATTTACGTCCAGTTTTCTTACAGCATACCTTTCCCATACAGTACAGTATCTGATTTTAATCTTGGTTATGCAGAAAATCAGATATTTATTTGCTATGACAGGTAGACAGATATTTCCCTTAAAGTGACTCCATTATAAACATTCTTATAGATTCCTTCAAAGTTATGTAGGCAATACAGGTCTTGGTGGTATTTATTACTTCTTATATGTACAGAGGAGAGCAGATCAGGCTAAACAGTTCACACACCAGAACCATGTTCCCTTTTTTACAAAGGCCAACAGACCTTTGCCAATAAGTAGAATACACATTGTTCTCTACAGCTTTTCAGTTCCCTTTATTCTCACATAGCACAAGTGAGACACAGACTATCTCCCATTTCCTTCCCAGCAGTCTTACATCTCATATATTAACACTATGTACCCTTTAATGTTTGCTCCTGTATTAACACTGTGTACCCATCACTGCTTACTCAGTTGCACTCTTTTCATGGAGCTGCATGCTACCTGACCACAATGATTCACCGTCCTGTCTCTAGAGCACTGACCCAGAGAGATGAAAAAGGGCCACACAGAATTAGTGTGGCCTCCACTTTTCCCGGCTGTGCTGCACCGCCGTGAGCTGCCTGCAGTTCCCAAGGCACTCAACCCACCACTGGAACTCCCCATTTCCAACAAGTTACTACCTTGGCAGAGTCAGCTGCAAGCCTCCATATGGTGCAAAAGAAATTAAAGTTTCTCAGGTTCTGTGGACTACTGGGAAAATAAGCTTGGTGTTAGGAAGGAAGGTTCTAGTAAGGACTAAGGAAACAGTCATGTCTGTGCACTTGTAAAGAAGTCCCTAGATCAAAACATGACCCTGACCAAAATAGCGTTTTCCTTTTCCTTCTTCATTTTGTCAGACTGAGTTCATCTACTAGGTCAGCAACAAAAGGCTATAGTTGTATCTAGGTGAAGAAAGTCATTAGGAGACCCTTACTCCCTTTCAGTGTTGGTGGGCAGAGGCAAGAGCAGAAGCAGCCGTACTTCTGAGCAGCAGTGCTACCTCATATGAAACTCACCTCCCTGGTAAGGAACTCTTAAGACTTGTGTTACCATAGCACTATCAGCTCCAGGTGGCGATGAGAAAGCTGAGGCTTAGGGCAAATCCATACTAGAAAACTCTTCAGAGGAGTCAAGTCCATTGAGGTAACACGTTTTTACCACAGCTTTGCATAAGCATAAGCCTCCTGACAGACTCACAAGGCTGGAAGGAGCATCTTGCAGAGTAAGGATATAATAAGTTCCTGCAAAAACATTTTTTCACAGCAGAAGCTGCACTTCTACTGGAGGATTTCATGGCTAATAATTCAATGTAAGATAGACAAGACCTGGAAGGCATGTGATAATGTGAAAGCAAAAAGAAACAGAGCCATACTGGTAGAGCAAGAAAATGAATCCAAGCCTCTTCCTCCCAGGTCACAGTGGTCTGCTTTCCTGGGGTAAATCACAGTGCTGTCCAGGGAATGGAGAAACTCAAGCTGTAAGTACAGTCAGGGCTCAAGCCCTTAGCTCCAGTGCGAGAGGAGCAGATTGGCCCAAGTCAGAGCAGCTGTAGGCTATGAAATATCATTTGCACCATAGGAAAAACACCTTGTCCACACCAGAGCAGATTTAAGGTGCAAACCAGCATAAACATATTGCAGACAATCAGTAAGCCTATGTTGCCACCAAGTTAATGCCCAGTTTACTCTCAGGTTGTGATATTGCATAAATGCCACTTCCTTCCCAGACTGTTTTGTGGAATGAACCAACTAATCTCCAAACAAAACTGAGAGAAGTTCTGGAAACAGATCACTCCCAAAAGGTGTCATGGATGAGGTTTTGTTCCTTATTAACCCTGCCTCGTCCTAACCAGTCCTCCAACTCCTAACATAAGCCCTTCTATGGAAATACCACTCTGGTGGGCTTCAACCCATCCTTCAGGTTATTTCTAGTGCTCCAAACAAAAAGAAAGGAAAAAAAAAAAAAAAACCAAACCCAACAAAACTACACAAACTCACACAGGAAGTTAATGATTGCATCTTAGCACCAAAGGACCAAGACGACACCTAAAATGACAAGTGTTTCATCATGTGGACACAAGAGAAACCACCTGGCTTAATGCAAAGGAACAAGCTCTGTGCAGCATACAAACAGGCCAGTTTTCCTGAGGACCAGGCATCGTTCCCAGAGGTGAATGCATTTAGCATCTGTATGCATGAAGACTCCAGATGGGCAGCATGCTCTGTGCCCCATCCATGCAACAACTCCTTGGCAGCCTACAAACTGCCCAAAGGCAGCTGGCTATGGCACTTACAAACCCGCTGGCCTTGCTGGGGCACCAGGAATACTGTTGGCTACAGGGAGGGCAACCTCGCAGCACACATGGCCACACTCGCAGGCTCCACTGTGTAGCAAGCAAGTGAAGTTCTGTAGGCAGCTTTGTGCTGTCAGCAAAGACAGCCTGCGAGTTTCCAGCCTGATATCTGATCAGGAGAAAAACCTGTTTTCTGAGCGTTACAGGGAGTCTCCATTCCTTCCAGAAGCTGGTACTGCAAATCACTCACAAAGCACAACAGTTTCTCAACGGTTTTTCTTTTATGATTAAAAGGCAGTTCTGAGATAGGAAGCAAATATTAGCTAAGTAATAATAGTTAATCAGTTGCTTTGGCATTTTCTCCAGGATCTGTGTTTTCACATGACCTCACAGAGACAATGGGGACCTACATTATTATTCCTAATCAAAGCACTATTAATGCTAAATAAAAATACTTTCTCTTGATCTATGTAGAGCTCTTCATCTGAAAAAAACAACTTAGACTCATTGTCTACATTTTAGAGGAGAGAAACTATTCATATGTCATACAGGAAAGTTACACTTATTTAGGAATTTCCACTTGGGAAAACAGGAAAATACAAGGATTTTCTCGTTGTAGAGCTGCACCCTCATCAGTACTTCCTTGTTGTGCAACAGTCCTAGCCAGCAATCCAGGGCAAAGTCTCTTCTTTTACAACAGACCTTCTCTTTGATCTCAGTGGGAGCTATACAACAAAATGTCTTTGCAAAAAAACACAACTTAGACACCTGTTCAGCAGATCCCTTCTCAAACCCAGTCTAACTTAATCACTGCTTTTATTACAGCAGAGATTATTGTGATTGTTATTCAACAGAAAGGTAGATGATTAATTTGCTCTTCAAAGCCAATGGCTCAATCCAAAGTCACTGGAGTCAAATATTACTTGATCATGCTTGATGGTATGAACATAACCTTCTACATCTCAGTTTCCCATCAACATTTGGAAAAGATAGTCCTTCCCTGCCTCAGAGCCATGTTTTGCAACTAGATGCATTAACAAGAATATGAGCCATTCAACTATTACAGAACGGGGACCACATTAAACACGCAAAAATACAGGCCAAAAAAGTATATAACTTAGTTTAGTAGGCCAATAATAGGATGAATTGAATGTAGGTTATGTATCTTGCTTCTGTTTATCAAGTAATCACCAATAAATATATTTATCCCAGCTGATGTGGCAATTTCAAACTCTCTCTAAATTGCTCACTACATTCCTAAGACAGGTGTATGACATACACTTTCTTAAAACAAAAGAATAAAAACAAGTAGATTCAAAGTGGGGTACAGTACCTAATGGTGCTAACTTGACAGAATGGCTCCGACAGAAAGTGCTGCACTGCACGTTAACATTTTGCAAGTCTAATGTGAAAGCATTTCTACTCTTTGCCTGCAGACGTGATAAGACTCCGAGCCTCACGGAATCAGCATTTCAGTGCATGTCGTCCAGTACCCGCTATACTGTGGATTTAGCAAAGCTTGCCTAAAGCTTGTTAAATCCCCCCTCCCACCAAACTATGTATTTCTGAAGTAAAGCCAAAAAGATGGAGAAAATATGAATTCAAATTCATCCTGTGACACAAGAATATAACAGCTAATATTCCCTTTTATTTTCTGAAGGTGCTTCTTTCTGAAACAAAAGAGTCTGGGCTTCTTTGATTATGGGATCATCCTGTAGTGAACACAAGGAGGTGGTCAGCTTTCTTCGGTAAGGTGCTATGTAACAATTGACATCATGAAATCCATCTATTTCATGATATCTCTGTTCAGCATATACCTGTTCTACTCTGCTAATCCCTTTACAAATTGCTTGCACTTTTTCCCTCTCCAAGAGATTCACATTCTTATGCAACATATTTTGGTGTCATCTATCATAAAGGCCATCTATTTGGAAGACATTATGCAAATACTTCCATTTAATCCCTTTATCAGTAGAATGTCAGGTTAGTGTTTTAAAAAATATCCCTCTCGGCCATGTTCAAAATAAGAAAGCGTATGAGAAACATTAACCCCTAGTTTCAAAAATTATGTTAGTAAGGGTTAGCCTCAATTTTCTGAGACTGTAGGAAAGGAGCATCTTCCTGGAGTAGGATGAGAGACTGAGTATATTTTGCAGAGAGGGTGAAATTTCCTCTACACCTTTAAAAACACCACTGACACAAACTGAGCTGATTGAGATGCAAAAATGAAATGAAAAAAAAGTTATCACAATGTCAAAAAAGAAAGATGTTCACTAAGAAAGGCATAGGACCAAGACAACAGCAGGTGAGTACACAGCAGAATGAGAAATTATTAACCACCGACTCCGGCTTGGTAGAAGAGCCTATTTCCCTGAAACAAAGCAACCTAGAGACTCTTGGATAAATTAATTGTGTCTAACCACAATCTGGCTGTGAGTTCAAAGCCAAAAGTTATCAAGGAAGTATAGTCCTGGTCTGTAAGAAAGGAAAGACCACAGGGAAAGTGGATGGCAAAAAGGCAAGAGCATACATGAAAACTGTCACATTTTTTTAAAGAACAAAATGCTTGAAACACATCAAAATGCACGAAAACCAAAATCTAGGAGTAGAAGTCTGTATATATTAAACACAGACACCAGTATCAAAATATGCTGGGGTGGTGAGACAAAATGAAATCCCATTGCAAGGACACTTAAGAAGAAGAAATAACTACTTCATTAAAAGAAACAAGAACAAAACCAGAGAATAGGTTATATTCATATAGCATGCCAAAAGAAGGTAGAAGAAAACATCCAGGAGAAGGAGCATTAGAGGACAGCCTGGCTAGGAAAGGTACACTGTTGAATTGTGATTATGATAGATTTTCATGGACAGCTAGCCACATGTACAAATGCAGGAGAAAGTTTCATGCAAATTTTTCTTAAGAAGAAAGAATAATTGCTCAACAATAACCTGGGGCAATGACAAGGCAGGGGACGTTATTGCTGACAACAGATAACTGCTCCTTCAAAACGCATCTTGGAAACAGACCTACCATGACACTGAACATAACTGTTTACTTTGGTGTTGTATTGCAGATAAATAATTTTCAAAAGTAAAAGGGGACATGCAATTAGGAAAGACACCAACCTGTTAAAGGTTGTCTTCTCATCTGAGCAGCTATTTGTTTAGCACTTCAGTACAATGCAGCTGAAATTTTTAGTCTTGCATTTAGTTCTGCCTCTTCCCATAAAAGTGCATCGAATGATGAGAATACCTACTCCTTCAGGAAAACTTGTCCTTCATACATATGTCCCCAGATGCAAGGAATAGAGGAACATGGTCTGGATGTGGTCTGATTCATTACACTTACAGGCACCTATATAGTAAAGACTTTATATAGAAAGGTCCTTGAAACATCTGCTCCATATACCACCATATTACAAATCCCAACAACAATAAGACCTTTATTAAAAAAAAAAAAAAAAAAAAAAAAAAAAAAGCCATTTCTCTAATGCCTGCACACGCCTGTGGTTGGTGAATATAAGTGCAGCCACTTGGCCAGAGGGAAAAGGCTCCCAGTTGCTTTTTATGGCTTTGCACATTCCAGAAAAACTGCTGCTTCTGTCAAATTGTAAAGCAGCACCAGTCTCATGTACTCACAGCCCTGGCTGCTCTGTGAATGTGGCCAGCCCAGCCAGGAGGTGGCAAGTGTTTAGTGACTCCTTGATTAAATGTGCAGAGTTAAGAGACAAGGGAAAAAAAAAAAAATCTTCTTCACCGCAATAATCCCACATCTGAATGCTGTGGCTTTCTCCTTCTTGCTCTTTCTGCTTGTTTTGAATCTCAGATCAGGGTTGCCTTGACCAGCCTAAGGAGGTGATGAGAAAAATGTGTTTTTAGGACAGTTCTATTAATACTTTCCTGCTTAGAGATACAATCTCTTCCCTCTATGTGGGTCAAGCAATGTAAAGTGTTCAATTACTCCATAAGTACTAATGACCACTTTCTCTTCAACAGGCAAAATCTTCTGGGTTTGGCATGCTTGCAAAGATTCTCATTCAAGTTTTCATCTTCAGCAAGATATCACAGTGAAGAGGATATGGAAAATATCTGAGCTGGAATAAGAGATGAGGAAACTATTATAGACTATCAGCTGGATACAGTTGCAGCTTTATTTAGCCTTTAGCATTGTGAATATTTTCACATTAATATTAGATATCCCTAAAGAGGCCTGTAGCACATATTTCAAAGGCCCCATTGATCCCAGGCAAGGAGAATATTCTAGTCCCTTTGCTGTAGCAAGCACACAAAGTTAAACCAATCCTACACCTACTCAGCCTCCTTGGACCATTGCATTATCTCAGCACTATTACATATAGGATCAAGGTACGGCCACGGTATCTTCAAACTGCCCAACACTGTGTGGCATAGGCATGTCCACTCGTGTTAGACAGGTTATACAGGGGCTTGACTGTGTTCAAATAGACTAAATGAGCAGCTATTTACATGAGTAGTCCCTTCTCTTCATCTGCATTCATCACTCAGGGAGAAGAAAGCTCACACCCAGATAACAATTGACCCTAGAAAAGAAAGTCATCATGTGGTTTTATAAGCTATTCAAATGTTCTGTTTTACACCACCTGTCGACATGGACATGTGCGCTTTGGGCTTTGCACTGGACACAATGATCCATTCTGACCAGATACATAATTTTGCATAATGGTAACTGCAAGCAATGCCAAAGCAGCTCTGCTCCCCTAGAAATAAATAGATAAGCCACACAAGAATGTGCTTGTTGGGCAGCACAAAGAAGAGTTATGCTCAGAGATGTTCTCTGAAGCTGATTGACCTGAACTGTAACTATAGGGGCAAGCCAGATTTCTGCAAACCTCAGGACGGGATAGGCTCTGCGTCACCTGCAGTTGCTATTATGCAACTCAGCCTGCTTCTCAGAACAAATTAGCATACCCGCTCTCACCTTTGAGACAACTGAAGCAAGAGAGTCTGAAGGTAATAGAGTGGCCAAAGCAGCCCTCGGGATCCTTGAGCAAGGCAAGCTTTCCTCCAGTAATGCTCTCCCTATAACATGCACACCGATTGCTTTCCCCACTGTTGACTACTGCAGACTTTCTATCCGCTTCAGAGTTTATTAGTCTGATTCATCCTCAGCTGCAGTGAGTTTAATCCAGTCATTGAGAGAGCACAGGTAATGACCCTTCTATTAAGACATTTACCAGGGCAAATATCTCATTTTCAGCCCTTTTTAATACAGCCAAATTTCAAGTGTCTGAGCTCAGTGCCTGCCCTAATGTTTTTTTAAGACTCAGGGGGATCAGAACAATTTTTTGTTGCTGCTGCTTCAAGAACAAGGTTAAAGGAGAACAGACAGTTCTCCTGAATGCTATTTTTTTTGGCAGAATTTTGAACAGCCTCACTGGCATTCAGAGGAATCTGATATTCAAATGATCCTAGTTCAGGGGCTGAAAAAGCCCTCTTGTTGACCTCAAGAAAAACCTGATTGCTTTATAGGAAAAATATCAAAAACACCATGCAAGGTCACTTACAGAAGGATGGGTAAAATAATATGAGTCTATAATGCCCAGATACCTGGGTGAGCTACTGAGCCACACCACCTCTCAGGCATCTTCTGACAAAGGGCTGCTCCTGGCTAATCTCACTCCAGCAGTGCTGTGTTGCATCCATCTGCTGCCCTGCAAGAGTTAAGCAACCCCAAAATTAGAGTCAAAGAAACAGAACTGCATCCTTAATCACATTCCCGTTCTTAGTCCAGCGTAACTCACGAGTGAAACCAAGCTTGTGCCAAGACAGTACCCTTTGAACTGAAGCGGTAGGACTTGAACGAGCTGGTGCTCCAGCCTGCTTCTGCCACCCTGGCAGGAACTTCTGACAGACTGACTGTGATAAATAGCGGAGAAGGTGGGAAAGTGATAACATCTTGAATTGCTGTAGGTTGAATTGCACATGAACACGAGTTGGAGTACTCACAAAAGCTTACAAATGCAATTCAGAACACACGGTCCCCTCTCCAGGGCTTGTTTACACCACAAAATGTATTTAGACTGAGACAGTGTCAACTTTAAAGAAAAGTAAGTTTTTCCTCAATTTTTGGATAGGCTCTCTAATTTCAAAATATAATAGTGACTTGGACCGAAATAGTTTAAATACACTCTGACTGGAGTTAACCTAATTCAAAAAAAAAAAAAAAAAAAAAAAAAAAGGCACTCTATCAGTATAATTAGTGCACCTGCCTAGAGAGTGCATCGCTATTAATAGATCCCCATAGACAGTCTGGAGCAATTTCTCCAAACACATATCAAAAACAGGTAAAAATGTAGCACCAGAAGAAATTGGCCAAAAGGAAAGAGAAACAGGGAGAAAATCCAAGTTGTAAAAAACCACCAGATTTATAATATTCACTTATTCAGCCATCAATTTCTGTAAATGCACTTCTTCACATATCTTTCTGAAGAGTCAACAGCAATATCTGATTTTTTCACAGATCCTGCCTATTGAACCTGTTTTTTCTTTACAGTCTGGATTTCAGCTTCTCCCTGAAGGTACATGAGTGTCACACCATAAACTTGACAAAGACCCATCTGTATGCCTACGTATTAAAACTCAGTCCCCTTCCCATGAGACAAACTCCCAATGACTGTTTAGTGGAACAGCAACTAATTTCAAAAAGCCTGTGGAAGTTTGCCATTGGGTTTGAAATTTCCTGCCAGGCTGGTTTCTGCCTGTTTGTAGCAGTATTTGCGCAGCTTTATCATTATGATCTCACCAGGGGTCTGAAGCTATGGTAAAATGTATTTACACAGAAAAAGACCTTACCTTGTTTCCTCACAAATACACAATAGGACATCAGAATAGTTCAATTGGCCCACAAGAAAATTATTAAGTTCATCATCATGAATGATTCTGTGCATTTCTTTAAAATAATCATAAGTTAACCCTCTATATTTTTCAGTTGCAGTTTTTAAAGAACAGCAGTAACATCATAGTCAAATAGGATCTCAGTATGATCTCTTCAGTTGTTTAATTAGAGTAGATCTTCACCTCTCTTATATATTAGGTTATAAACTCAAAATGAAAGCAGAAAATCCACCCCTCCTTTAAAATGCAATTAAAGTTTCTGAACTCATTAGTTTTTATTTTAATTGAAGTAACACTGCTCCCTTGGTTACTTAAAAAGAGGAATTAAACATCCATCTACATACCCCTTTTTCAGTATCTGCCCATCTGGACTCTGCTGTCATTATCAGAGACATGTCAATAGAGCTTCTTCAGCGCAAATCTGATGAGAAAGGAGAAAAACTCTTGCCATCTGTACCTACCAAAACAATCTGAAATTTCTGAGAGGCAAGTTGTGGCCATTCTTGGTGTGGCATTTTCTAGAGGTTTCTGACTCCAGCTGTCCACCACATCACTCTGCTGGTAGTACCACCTGTTAACACAGCAGAATGTATGAAGGCCCAAGCCTTCCCTGCTCACATCTCAGCATCTCAACTTAAATGGCTGGAGGAGGTGATATCTGCATGCAGGATGTGATACCGTTTTCTTGTTGTCTCTTCGGTTTGGAGGGCAAAGGAAAACATGAGGAAATATTGTCAGGGAAGAAGTGGCAAGGACTGCAATGTCTCCGACATGGGTGAAAACAATGGACCCAAACCTTCAAGAAACAGGGTGTACAAGACAGAATGAGAGCACCTGGGGCAACACAGCTCTCAGAAGAACAAGGCATAGTATGAAATGAGTCTCAGAAAGGGACTCGCTTCCCCAGCTGGTTCAGCTGAGCTAGGATGCCTGACCTGAGCCAGAGTGAGGCCACCTCACCAAGCCCAGTAACACTGCTATCTGATGGCAGAGCATGACAGATGTCAGATCATAAGACGGGAAAAGCATGGCTGAGAGATGCTTCCTTTTTCTCTGCTACACTCACACCAAATGCTGTATAGATATTATACAAAGAGCTTCCCTTCTGTTGGACTTGCTTGCACCTGTTACAATCTAATTAGGAGGAAATTGGACTTCTTTTGCTAGCATCATAAACAGAAGCAACATAAACATATAAATCTTTCCCTTAAATTCCTTTTTCTTCTTTTTGAAATGCCAGAAGACTGCCCTGTGAACCCAGTGTGCAATTATCTTTTGCATAGCATGTTGAATAATGGATCAAGCTTATATCTACTACAGATGAAAATCACGCTTTTCTGAAATCCATTCACTGCTTCATGGACCCCAAATCCTCTAGGTGCTATACATTTCAGCTGTCATAAATCCATGTAATGTTCCTATGCGTGACACCGTTCATTTAGACCACCAATTTAGTTAAAATGATAGATGTGATAAAAACCACATGTAACTGAACAACTCCCCAGTGATCACACAGCTGCTGATGCTGAAGGGACTGTGCACTTTATTCAGCTGTAGTCAGGCACTTCCATCCACATTTGCCACCTGCTGTCAATATAATATCAGATGGAACTGTGCAGTCCTCACTCAGCTTACTCTTATTCAAGCTTATCTCCTTCAGGATTTTGCCAGCAAATTAAGTGCAATAGGTGGGATCCTACACCCAATGCTGCTGTGGCTTGTAAGAATCTCCCCACTGGTTTGATTGAGCCCCAAAGACCAACTCTTAAAGAAGAGGAAAATTAACATCTGCTCCTCGTTTTACTTTTGTTGCAAAAAGCCCTTGTGTGTATCAAGAGTAATCCAATATAAAAACAGAGAAAAAGACGAGACACTAAATCAAGGGTATTTATTACCCTTATCTTTGAAGTCTAAATCCTGGCATTCAGCTATATAGTTCAACTGTCCTTACTCTCTATGTAGTCCTGGGCATCCTCAAAGTAGTTTGGGCACCTTCTCAAACTCAGCTAGGCAAGGTACAGCAAATCAGGCTGTTAGACCCCTACTGTGTAATGTCTTTAAGCAAATCCTTATGACCCCTTAATGGAAGTAGCCAAGCACTTTGGTGATTCGAGTCCTTAAACAGCAAGGAAGCCATACGTCAAAGCGACACTGCGTATCTGTAAAATGAACATATGGCTCTTAATGTTTTCTGAAAGGCTTTTATTTTACAATATGCATCAATTTGTTGTGCAGTCTCCAGTTTTCCACAATTTTTAGAATAATGGAAGTCATCAGGAAAAACTAAGTTTGTTTTTCTATAAAATGAGCAAAATGTCTTCATAGCATTTTCCTCTTTGGCATACAACAAAGAACGACCAGAGAATGCACTTTCTTCTCAGAGAATTCACCATTGTCTCGATATGAAATGGGAGAAATACATGCTTTTCTTTTCAAATCACTATAAATCATCTTTCATAGTGGACTTTCTGCATAAAATTATCCTGCCCAGCCATGTAAACAAATAAATGAATCAATGTAACATTGTTTTTATATGGCATATTGTCATCGTTCATTAGTGATTTAATTCTGCATGTGTTCTGCAGTTTGATAGACAAGTTTTGCATGGGAAAAAACCCAACATTCTTAAGACTTTGGCACCTACAGCAAAGCTATTAAATTCATATTAATGCGTCAAAATAAGTAATCAGCAACTCTGAAAATCGGGTCATTCATTTTTGTGCCTAAATATAGATCTAGATGATTAACTTTAGGCATTCACAGTTGAAAAATGTTCATCCAAATGTGTCATCAGGGAGGGCTGAATAGATTTCTAGAAGAAACACTTGAGAGAAAAATTCTAAATGATAACAATTTAGATGATAAACAGTATTATAATTTATTATTCATATAGTTCTATTGGTGTGCCTGGCATTCTAAAGGCAAGAGAAGAAATACAGCTAAATATGCTATTCTAAATATACTTTAAAGACTAGAGCTGAGGCTATAAAGACTTAAAACACAATTACTGGTGTTCATCTGATTGTAGTATTTTTCTAAGGAAAGGATTTATGCAGAGATTTTTCTCCTCTGCCCTGTGAAAATAAAAGGTAAGATGATACTTGTGAACTTAGACAGAAACATCATCAAACAAAATTTTCCAACTCTGACCTATATCCATAAAGAAATGTAGAAGCTTAATTTCTGTGTCAACATCCAGCTTCCCACTGACATCAAGAGATAAACAGTGGGAATCAGGAGTGGGATTAATCTCTAAAATCAGTAGAAAGAAAAGTAATTCCAAAGAGTGACATATATGACACTACGGTAAGTGTCTTAGAAAGAATTTTGATATGACTGTCTTTCTGTTAATTAGAGAGGAAGAAAGACAACTAGTTCCAAACTGACATCTGACTTTCAGAGGTGAAATAAATCCTTTTATTGGTGCCTACATCAAAGTTGGTTTTCTTTTACAAAAATATATTTCTTTTGGACTGAAGCACACAAAAATCCCAGCATTGGTAGATGCTGAAATCTAGGAATATTCAGCACCCAAAAATCTCATGGCTTTGTATAAAAATGCATGACCTCTCATGACCAAGAATAAAGTATTTTATCAGAGAGAGTCAACAAACATTTTCAAAGTGAGCAGTCATACTCTTGACAAAGTGAAAAGCAAGTGTTCACTTGAAAAGAGGTGAACAGGTATGAGAATCAAGATGTACTCCTTCGTAAAGATGTGTTAAACAACTTGTGTATTCCTGGTGAATCCCACTCCTGGCAGGAAATGTAGTAAGCAGATAGTGACCATCTGACTTTCATTCTGTGCCAGCCTCTGTATCTGGCATCCCATCCAGTTAGTACAATGGACTGCTCTTCCTAAGGGTCTTACAGCACAAAAAAAAAGGTGCTGAACAAGTTTAAATGCAAAAGAAAATGCACTATAGCAGGGCTATTCACAAAAATAACTTAATAATAAATGCTCATTTTGAAAGGAAGAAGATGGATATTGTTTAACAGGGTCTTTTTATCAGTAAAACACTCATTTCTATCCCTCTAGCGAAATGTGTCATCATATGTTACAGAGAACTCATTCCATTTGTGTCTAGGGAGAAAACAGTTGCAGTGTAAAAATTTCCCGAGAAGACAGAAATGAGGCCAGAATCTGGAAAGCACTTTAAATGTGCACACCGGGGTTACATTAATGAGGAAATGTTTAGATTAAAGCCCACCCATGCTACCACTCCCTGACATGACAATGGCAGCAAACTACCTCTAAGTCTACCTTCAGAAGTGACACTCAGTTCTTTGTGGAGTGTTTCAATGTTGGACAGCACATTTTTTCACTCTGGTCAATAAATGTGGCAAAGCTGAGGCTCGGGATCTCTGGAATATAAATGATGCAGCCACCAAATCCTTTCAGAAACAGCAGAAGCATGAGATGGTTCAGAGAGGGTCAAGTCTGTTTGTATAAAACAGGCTAGATAGATCAACTCTCTCTCTCCCCCCACTGGCGGTAAAGTCTAGAGGCAAGCCGTCTAATGAGTTTAGCCTAGGCACCTAATTTTTAGACAGTAATATTTCGATAAGACTGATTCAGGGAATTGCCTACAGCAGGGATTAGCTCTAAAAGATGTGTTCAAAGATTAAATGAAGTTGGTTATGTGGAGGTAAGTTAGCTCCTTGCTACCTTTATCTGCAGAGGTCCCCTTTTGGTCCCCTGCTGTGGTATTCCCTTCAGCTTTAGTCCATGAGAACAGAGCAGGTTCCCCCACTGGTAGTCAGATAGGAACATATATGATTTTCACCTGGATCCGCAGGCCAGCCAGAGCAAACACCGCATCTTAAACTTGAAGACATGTATGTTTTGCTGAATCAAAAGTAATTCTTATAATCTGCTTCTTGAAACAAGGAAAGTAATAAAAAAACATATGCAAACTTCAGCAGTAGCAGAGCAAACCAATATATGAGTAGCACACACTTGCCTAGCTTCAACAGCACAAAACAGCATGCAGAGGCCTGCTATCCTCATAGCATTGCTGGACAAGCCATGCATCAGCTGGTTACCAAATTTGAAAAGCACAAGCTGTCAGTGCTTTCCTGACAACTCTCAACTTCTGCAGGACTCCTCCCATGCCAGCAGCGCCTCTGTCTTTGTACAGCGCATTTCCCACCAGCAGGTGATAGAGCAGTACAGTTGAAGGGGTGTAATGGATACAATGCCAGTTTCTGATCTCCCCTGTCATCAACAAAATTGACTACCTTTCCACTGGTCTCAAGCAGTTTTTGATGAGGAACTCCTACAGACAGTTGTCATTTTGATAGAAGGCATCAGTGACCTGCTTTCTCCCACTGACACCTCTGGCAGAGGTCCCACTCTTCCGTCCATTGTCTTGCACATCCTTAACGACAAATATTAAACTCTCACCCTCAGAGTCCTCCCCACTCAGGCCCTCCTTGCAGCAGGGTGAAATGGCAATAACAAGACTCAATAAATATGATGCAGTGATTATTACTTTTCTTAGGACTGCTCTAGAGCAAACACAAAAATGGAGTTTGCATCCTACAGTCTCCATAAACTTCATGATTTGGGTCCAGCTAATCTAGACCCAGACCAAATATCTTCTGTCACATTAGGCAAACCGTCTCCCCCCCATGATAAAATCTATCTGATAAGCAACTGATCTTACAAACAGAAATGTCATTGTTTGAAAACTGTTATGATATTTTTTAAGTCTATTACAGAGAGCATAGAGAAGCTGTATTTAATTATTATGTATGTTTTATACCATTTTTTACTATCTTCCCATTTTTATGGACTAGACAATTTTTGACCAGTTACAAAGGCAAATATTCTTCCTTAAACTACTCAGTGTTGATGGGAAAATAGAATAAAGAGAATGTTTGCAGTTTATGGGTACATCTGGTGATGCTGCAGCTCATAAGCCAAATTGATATTATTTAGTTGAGTGTCATCTACTACCAGTTAAATACAATCCTCATGGTTGCAATGTTAAAGAACTTGCAACTGGGCATATTTGAATCAGGGTTTTAAAGTTCAGTTCTTCCTGGCTTTCCAGATATATATATTAAAAAAAAAAAAAAAAAAAAAGTAATTTATAACCATAATGGGTTATTCTGCTATCAAGCCACTAGATGGAAAGAAAGAAGTCTTCATATTCACAGGGTCTGCAATAGTTAAGAGCACATAACTTCAGTGACCTGCAACATCAAATAAGAAAACACAAGCTCAGTCTTTCAGCTTTTAGTTTTATGCACTTTGAATCTACAATTAACTCATTTCTGAGCATTTGGTCTTTTTAACCCCTTACATTCAAAAGTTATTTGATCTTTCAGTAGTCAAGATTTGTTGATATGACAAACATAATTTCATACTTATTAAAAATGGAGACCATTGAAAATTGGCTAAAGCAGGGATTTTCTGATCCTTCCTGTTATTTACAATTCTATTGAAATGCTAAAAATAGTTAAAAAAAATTTATTCTGTCCATTTGTATGACACCTCTTCTAACAAACATGCAACACAGTGCATGACAGAGTCTACATACTGATCAGAGTGACCACTTTACAAATAGCTCAAGCTGTCTTTTGTCTTTTCTTCAAGCACTTATCATGGAGGTTACCTTGGAGTGATTGGTTTGAGTCACTGCTACTTTTCTAACTCAGTTAGGTCCTGGCATTGATGAAAGTATGTCCCTGCTGCCATTGAAGGCAATAGCCAAATCCTGAGATCTGTAGTACAAGTAACTGGCCAAAAAAATTGTCATGATTGTGTATTTTCACCCTAATATTCACAATATCAGGCATAGTGCAACTGCTTGGATCTCTTCTTAAGATGAGTGAAAAAAGTAGGCTTCTGTCCCAGATTTTTCAAATATGAAGCTTTTAGAAAACAAAATCTGGGGGTCTTTTTGTTTAAGATTCGCTTGAGACGTGTCTTTAATTCTCCAATATTATGAAAATATTTTTGTGACTGCTTCAAACACTAAATGACCCAACTTGAACTTCCATTCTTATTACTCAGAAACAACCTCTTCAGTTTATACTATAAAGCTGGTAACTATAGAAGATCCTCCACTCTTACAAATATTTAGACTTTGTTTAACTAGCTCATTTAAGTCAATCAGACTATTAGGTGCACAACTCAAAGCACTTGAGTTCAACACTTTATTTAGAAGGCTGGAAAAAAAGATGAGGAAAAAAGAATCAATTTCGCTTAATTTGAGACAACTCACGGAGGTAATAAGGTAATAAATAGGGAATTCAATAGTATTAAATGATTTTATGCAATGGATGAAGAAAAGGCAACACCTCCACTGAACAATTCTTGTTTAATCACCCTTAACTGGCATTGTCACACAGCCCCAGCCCAATACTTCAGTTCAGGATTCATAAATAATACCAGAATCAAACCATCTTTTTCAGCTGCTTCTTGATTACCATTCACACCAGAATTAGCATATCAAGGTAGGAAGAAATGCATGAATATTTATTATCTCAATTTCTACATGGAAACTTAAATGAAAAATTTGCAAGAATATGAGGGACAGACCTACCCATGTTATTTATATGCTTAAGCAAAACCTTTGAGCTAAAATTCTGATGCCACAGTAATGACTTAGAAGGGGTGAGAAAGCTGTGACTATGAGCATGTTATTTCTGTGAGATATCACTGAAATAATGGCAACAATTACTCTGATTGGCTGTACTGACAATGAGTGCAATCCATGGAGCCCTTGAAAAAAGGCAGCTAGGAAACAAGGGAAAGAGCACAGCTGAAGCCAGCTGAACTATGGCAGCGCACATAAGCCAGGCCGGCAAGCATTGGTTGGGCAATATTTTGTCACAGTGAGGGTACATGAACTCCCAGGACTTTCTTCCTTTCACCCTCAAAACTTTCAGTGGCAAAACTCCCAACTGTGGTGCAGCAGCTCCTCCTTCTCTTCACCAGGCCCTTCTTCCCTCTCAGTCACTGCTCAGAGGACTACAGAGAAGGCTCTACCAGCAACCATCCTGCTATTGACAAGCATCAGACTTTCAAAGAGAGGTTTAGGGTGGAAACCATCCTGTCTCCATTATCTCCCTGCCGAGATCTCAGAGAGCCATGCATAACTATACACACTGTCTCAATATCATGTGGACCTTCTCAGCCATTCTTGTATCTTAGAAAAGACCTGGAAACCTGGTGTACCACTGGGAGACTCCATTCATTTTCTTGAACAAAGAGAGGAACCCCTAAATCCAGAAGCTTTACAGAGGTGCTCACCTTTCTCAGTGTCCATCTTTCTCCATTGATAAGAGAGAAGGTGTCCCCTGCAAGGGGACAGGATTATCCCTTCCGCCCCGGTATGGGTAGCAAAAACATAGACACATTTGCACTCAGGTTAGATAAATACCATAATCATAGCCACCTCTAAATATTTCACAGGGGTACAATAATTCTTTATTACATCATTTATGATTGTCCCATGATAGAACATCCCCAGCTGATTTCTGCATTCTGCCGAGTAACCTGTGAATGGACTAAAAGTAATGCTACGTATTCATCACATCAGAGCAGCTGGTCCACACAGCATCTGTTTTGGTTCCAGTAGTGGAGGAAGTATGAGAAATGGGAGCTTTTCAGGAAGGAGAAAGAAGGGGAGGCTAGGGAACATAGACAGAAAAAAAACAGAACAAGGAGGGGAGATGAAAAAGAGCATCACTGAAAGCAACTTTTACTGCAGTTTGAGATTAATGACTGCTCATCCACAAGCACTCTACAGTCTGAGGTAAGTGGAAGAAACTGGAGCTGCTACTCAATAGCCAGTGTAGCCCTTTGCAGACATAAAAAGCAGTATGCTGATGTTCCCACTCAGACATATAAAACCAATGTGATGTATGTAGCTTTTAAGTGTTGGTACAGTATAAAAGTTTTATTGCTGCTTTGGCTTGAAGAAAGCTGCAAACCTCAGTTTAGGAATTGCAAGACCCTGTAAAAATGGTTATGAAAGGCATTTTTCCTAATCACGTTAGCAAACCCTTCTCTCCATTTTCCCTCTCATTAAAAAGCTTAAATATTTTACAGCTATAGTGTGCAGGCTTATGTCCAGATTACCCTTCATTAAATGACTTTTACAGTAGCTGGATACAAGCCTTTTCTATTATTACACACCAGCTAATTATGTCTCCTTTGTTTTCATTTCAACGTTTTAAACAAAGCTTTTAGGGACACAGCTACTCTGTGAGAGGTGTTGCCAAGCCGAACACATTTCCAGCAAATCCCAGCTGGGCTGCATTCATTTCATCTGACGATCTTTGCAACATGAAGTAGCTTTTCGGAAAAGAGAAAAAAAAAAGAAAAAAAGGGAAAAAAAAAAAGAGACAAAAAGAAGGAGGGAGGAAGAAAAAGGAGGTAGACAGGAAGGAAGGAGAAGAAAAATAACAAGTAGTTTAGTGCAAGACAGCTTCTCACTGGGGAAAAATCCAGCAGGATGTTAGTGAAGAATGAAATATGATGTACAGTGATTCTAAACATCATAGCTAAGCTATGTGAATGATCAGTTCTATCAGGCATTTTCTGAATTCTGACAGCATTGCTGTTTTTAGATTACCCCAGTAATGCTTCCAAAGTGTATTATTATATTCATGGCAAGAAAAGAAGGGGAGGAGGCCTGAAAATTACTTCCCTCCTGGCAGTGAATTGACATTTATGTCCCACATTGAGCCAGCTCTTTGCATTGCCTGGGAAGCCAAGGGAACCAACAAAAAGATATGATTTCCCCAGAGCTGGGGAGCCAAGGGAAATGATCAGGCATCTGAAGACTCCCCAGGGTGCAAAGAGCAATAACAAAAGGCTTTACTAAAGAGATATTTTTCAGTACCTGTGCAAATAAAATCTACATTTAAATTTTATTTTAATTACTCATTCTCACCCATGATACACTGAATTATCAAAGTAATCATATCAGGAATGACACTAAGATTCGTTATGTGTGTTTGCATGTACAAAGTGCCTTGTGAACAATATGTAAGATGGCTGGCCCCTGCTCCAAAGAGCCTAAAAGCCCACATGTGTACGAGTCTTCTTTTCTCCTCCTTTCTTCATGGGTGTTTCATAATACTCCTTTAAATTTTTTTTTCATTGTTTTTCAATCCTTTTAAGCCTTCCTTGACCAGGTAGCTCCTTGAGCAAATGGTATTCAATTATCCCAGTGAGGGAAGTTTTGCATGTTCCTGTTATCAACAGGATGCCTTTACTTTCTATATATTTGCAGTTTGAGCCACATGTAAAGCTTTCTATGATTTACTGAGTCTAAAATCCCAAAAGACAGTAAAATTAAGATCTTCTACTGTTATCAGTCTAGAAGTTTATAGGATTCTTAAGGGACTGTTAACCTTTCTAAAAGTTTTTAGAAGGACATGTCACTGTAAGGAACTCAATAGAAAGCTGAAAAGACTGAAAACTTGACCTGACCTCTGCAGAGTAGAATGGATGGTGCATACTCTATCAAAATATGTGAAGCTTTTTACTGACTCACTGCCCCATCACATATTCTTACTATGTACCAACAGGGAACCAATCCTTCTTTGCCTCCTAACTGCTTTCTTATGTAGACAGAGGAAGAAATGAGCTGCTAAATGCAGTAGATTTCATAGATTTCACAGAATATTCTGAGCTGGGAGTCCAACTTTTAAGTGAATGTCCCATATAACAGCCCTTCTTCAGCCTTCCCATCTTGTAAAGAGGGTATGCACAGATGGTTTTGTTCATGCTTTCCCATCCCAGTTCTAGGTCATTCTTCAGCTAAATAGGAGCCAGGCTAACCATCTTCCCAAGAATCAGCTCTAGTTGCCTCAATGGTCAACTATTGCCCTTCGTCCCAAATATTGCCAGAGCAATATAACCAGTACACACCTAAGATCATTGTTCATTAAGTAGAAAGTATGCACTCCAAAAACCTGCTGCTCTCCACTCAGTTCACCCACTCTTTTTTATAATACCAAACTTCATGGACTGTTTCAGAAAGACCCATGAGGTGAGAAGGCACCTTTATCTCCCACCGACAGAAGGCACGAAACCACCTTGCATTCTAATTAATCCACAGACCTCCAACCCCATTCACGAGCAAAAAGTAAGCACAAGATCCCTCCCCTTTTTTCAGATGCATGAAATGTAATAGGAAGATGAAAAATGGTTTAGCAAAAATGTAACTCTGAAAGATTCTTAGCCAGGTTACCTTTCCAAATCTTGCTTGTTTTTCAGAGATTTTTGTTCATGAAGTAGAAAAATACGGAAAACAACCCATCTGCCCACGTAGGTGTTGCCTTCATTTTTCTCTAAAAAAAACTCCCCACATTTCTCTCCCTTTTCAGCCCAAAGGGAGAGGGCTAATCACATAAGGCATCCCGCAAAAGCCTATCTCCTTGTAACTGTCCCAATGCACTGGCTTTGGCAGCAACGCAGCAGGGGTCCGATGCAGCTGTTGGAAAGCCTGCCCTGCCTGCCCAGCTTTGCCTCTGCTCCTGCTATTTTGCTACTATATATGCAGAATAAATACTAAAAAGAAAAGCCTGTCAAGCAGACCATTTCCCATTATTTGGAAATTAGCAAGCTTTATATTGTTTCTAAAACAAATTGTTTCTATTATCAGAACACTGCAATGCCGTATGCATCCGCAAAATCATCACACAAATATGTTTTCTTCTTTAATGTACTGTGCTTTTTTTTTTCTGTGAACAATTTTCCTCCCTTTTTTCCTGAGATTCCTTTCAAGAGGTATATAATAAAAACTCAGGTACAAACAGACTGTTCGCAATTATTTTCTTGTACCCTTCTGTACCAGCAGAACAATTTGTTCTCCCTAATTTCAAAAGAGAGCAATAATTAATTTAGTTAATGAGAATTACAGGGGGGAAAAAAACCCCACAAAAATAAAAATACAAACAATTACTTCAAAGGATTCCTGACCTATGGAAAAAAAATCTATTTTGGTCCTGGTGCTAAAAAAAAATTCTTTGCATAAATAGTCTTACTGAAGCTTTATCCTTTAAAACTTATTCCCAGCATTGTGGATTTGGCAAATGCAGGCTTCAAACTGCAGTTATATTGATGAACTGATTTATTCGCAAAGTCCTTTTTTTAAGGGAGGGCATCACCAAGCTGGAATCTTAGACATAAGCCCAGGATGCTACCCAGGAAACAAATCGGGCAAATGTTTGTGAGCACACAGACTCAGATATTTTGACTGTTGCTTTACTTAGGAGTAGAAAAAAGAAGTGCATTCACTGGTTCAAACATGCCCCTTAGCAGAAAAAGGCCTGCGGGGAAAAGAAAATACATAAAAATGCACTGAAGCAAAGTAATGCTCCTTGAAGCTGGCTGTGCCCCTAAACTATGCTCCTGAGATTATATCCCGAGGCAGCAGGGGGCATGGTTAGGAGCAATTCTCCCCGGCTCCAAAAGAATGAAAGCAAGTGTCAGCACTGCCATAAAATCAATGCATGGATGATTGCTCCCAGGATGACTTGAAGCAGCAGTGACATGAGTCTGGACATGGTGCTGGTGCAGAATCAGCCCTAATGGCTTTCCATCTGATCCCTGGCTGCAGGGGTCAGTTCAGCTGCACAGGGATGAAAAGCGAGGTCACAAATCTGATGTGTCAGCATGCAGCCAGCCCATGACACTTGTTGCACCGTAAAGAGGTTGCCAAATGGGATGGTGGAGCTTAGGACACAACACAAATCTGGCAGGCTTCCTTGTACCCTGTTAATCCACTGTTCCTATACCTTATACAGCACTATTTAGTGGGTTTTCCTGATTTTGAGTTCTGAATTACAGCTTGTTCATCAGATAGATGGTGTTAACAAGGGACAGGTGACCATGTACCATCATAATATAAGGGGACTTTGAACATTTAAATTATGGTAATTACCTTGCATCTGATACTATTTCCAGTATGTGCTGACATGGTCTAGAGAGCATGGATCAGCCTTACACCCCACTAATAGCATGTCTCTCCTTACTACCAAGGTGACTGTGTGCTTGCTCACAAAATTTGCACTACTATAATTAAAATTGGTTTTCAAATTGTTTCAGCCTTTAGCTAGCACAGCTTCTTTGCACAGGGACATTTTCATCAGCTTACCATCAGGTTAGAGCAGCTAGCACAGGCTTCAAGACTCCACTGCTCACCAGTTACCATCTGTCAGCTGAACCATGACAACAGATTATAAACCCATTCCTGGACTGCCCCTAGTGTCTAATAAAATGCTTTTAAAAGCCCCACACTCACTCCTCTAGCTTTTCAAGACCACACAGCACCCTGGGGCCTGCCAAACATAGCTAGGAATCCTCAAGCCTGCTCTTAGAGCCAGCAGAGTAGCTCCCCTCATTCTGCTCTACATTCTGCCGACAAGCTTAGTACCTTCAGCTCTTTTCCTCTTCACTGCACTACGCAACAGACCTGGAAATCAAGCTTTAGATGGATACCAGTGGCTATTAAGAGTGAATGAGAATTCTAATTACAAGCACTCACATTGTGAATGGGGTTAATTTCCCTACATTCCCTGAAGGGCATCAGAAGGTGAAAGAAGAGAGACATATGCTCTGAAATCCCAAAAGGGCAAACCGATTTCCTTTTTTGTGTTGTATTCTGCCACTCCCCATGAAAGACGTGACAAGAACAGTATGACCACTGGTGCAAACACACTTCTGCATTTGGCAGCATAAGAAGGACAGCAAGAGACAGATACTTACACTGGATGTATAACTGGGAGATGTTCTATGGGTGGGTAACAAGACTTCTAGTCTTATATTCCTGCCATCTTTCTTTATTTTCCACTCCCCAGCTTCTTACATGTTCCTCTGGCTGCTCAGAGTAGTCATTAGTGGCAGTTCAATCTCAGGCAACAGCAGAAGCAACAGGAGTCCAAGGGGTGATATGAGGGACAAGGGAAAGGCTGTTTGGGACAGACAGTTTGCACCATTTCTTGTTCATAAAGATTTCACAATGCTCAGCACCTGAAGCCAGCTCTGATATCCTGGCCTGCTTTCTGCACAGCAGAAGCAGCCAGAGGAGCAAGAAGCTGCTGGAGAGTAGACCGGAGTAAACAGCAACAGGATAGTGGCAGCAGTACTCAGCAAGCAGCACAGGTGAGGAACCACATCTGATGGGCTGAAGTAGATCTGACGTTTCAGCCACAAAAGCCTACAGCAGCGCAGCCTCCAGCTGCCCACAGAGTACCTGCCACAATATGCCATACAGGTACTGCAAAGCTATCTACTGTCTAAAGATGCTCTCCACGGCTGCAATGGAGACTTCTGAAACTTCTTGTACATGCTCTGACATGGAAAGTACCAATGGCAAACTAAAAAACTCATCCTGGTGCACAAGGGTTTATACTGAGGAGGATCTATAGTGGAATCCTAACACGCTACCAGTTAAACTCAATTGAGACTGCTATTTTTATTTAAAGAGCAGTGAGCATGGCTTAGATCCAGTGATCAGTGAAATAGTCACATGGGTTTTACTCATGTGAGTAAGCCCCATGGGGTTGGCAGGTCACATTTCCCATGCACATCAGTAGCGACCTTTCCATTAATGTTATCTACAATTTTTAAATAGCAGTATCCACATACTATGAACAGGATTTATCCCACTTACTGCTGAATGTCTAAACCCAAGGTGTCTAGTCTGAGTTCACTGCTCCAGGCTAGCCTAGTCAGTGGGAAGAGTTAAGCACGTGCAGTTGGATGAGTCGTCTCTCATAGAGCAGGTGCTGAAGACATGCCCTTTAGTAGTGCTAGCTCAGAAGCAGACATCATTTAAACTGCAGGTTTCTAGAGGCAGGTAAGATGAATCCTATGCCATATTTTTAAATAATTGGGCCTGAATTCTTTGAAAGATGCCCCTGTAGTATCAAACCTGTCTGTCTTGACACTTTCCAAAAGGACAATCTTATATTAATGGTAAATAATTTATTTGGGGAATTAGGTCAAGGTGCAGAACATTTTTGAAGTGAAAGAGGTTTGCAGAGCAGCCACATCTATGGCATGTCCCACCTCACTCCTACGCAAATGGCTTCTCTCAGAGATCCTACAATCCTCTACCTTTGGCAAGAGAGATGGCACGTCACACTTCCTCGCTTTTGACAGTAGGGGGTCTTAGGCACATCCAAGACTACTTACAGGCTCAAAGCTCTTCTTGGCAGCCAACCACCCACTGACCCACTTCTGATATGGCATCCAGACATGGCACATGAATGCTGAACGACAAATTGCTGTAATGCACCACAACCTGAAAGGGCAGTAAGAAACAAAGGTCTTCTTCCAGGAATGCCAGAGACATTGCAATCAGCATTCACCTTATCAAATTTACATCTAACCATCTACATCTGATCTACTAAAACCACCAACTAAAGCCTTTCCCTTTCACAGACCTGCAACAGCACCATAGTGGGGGACCTTTAACTCAGCTAACTCTAGCTGCCAGACAATCAGGCATCTGATGTAAGCCAGTTGCTCCCTAAGCTTCCTCCTCCACAATCACTGCAGAGATACATTTCTCAGTGCTCCCCAAAGGTTGCTGACCTCGTTTCATAGATTCACAGAATAGTTTGGGTTGTAACTTAAAATCATCTAGACCTTAAAATCATCTAGTTCCAAGCCCTGCATCAAAGGTAGGGACACCTTCCATTAGACAAGGTTGCTCAAAGTCCCACCTAACGTGGCCCTGAACACTTCCACAGATGGGGCCTCCACAACTTCTCTGGGTAACCTGTGTCAGTGTCTTAACCACCCACCCAGTAAATAATTTCTTCCTAATAGCTATTCTAAACCTACCCTCTTTGAGTTTGAAGCCATTCCCTCTTGCACCATCACTAAAAGACTCTATCCTTCCAATGCATTTCTGTTACATACCTCCACCAGGACAGAATAAAACACAAATTGGAGAAGTCTACTGTTCTTCATTGACTAAAAGTAGAGCCTAGATGGCTACCTTATGCTAGTTGACTCTTGGAGGGGGTTTTTTGAAGCTAGGTGAAATAGATTCCACCTGAAATTTGCAAAGCAATTCAGCAAGATTTACTAGAAGATCAGAAATATGACATTTATTATATTGTGTTCGCTCATCTCCATATTAAAAAGATAAACCAATGTCCTCTCTTAGTTACAGGAAACAGAGACCTTAAATAGGAATATAAAATGTTACATGAATACTTAAGACTTCTATTTTTCTGCCTATCTTACTTAGTCACTTATCACAAGATATAATTCTCAAAAATTCTCACTCTGTTCCCTGCATATGCCTATGTTTGTTTTCATAGGCTTTCAGGAACAGGAGGCTTTTCCAAGCAAACAATTTCTACACACCAAAAAAAACACGTTATTGCCAGGATGCCGGATTTTTTTCTTTTTCAGAGGCAGTCTAATGTATTTAAGAGAAATAATACTTTTACTATGTTGGAGGGGAAATTCTTATGCAAGCCCTTTTCAGGTCACAGTTTAAAGATCTGCGAGGGAAGGAAAGTGACACCAGTCAAGATACAAAACCAGCCCACCTCACTTTGCATTCTCTTTCTGTCACCTAACACTTACTCCTTAGAGAGAGTAACTGTAGATCTGAGCTAGTCTGCAGTACTAGCACTCTAACTGCAGAAGTTGGTCTCCCACAGTACAAGAAAGAAGAATCAACCTGCCCTGAATCCAGTGGTCCTGCAGTTAGCCCAACGCAGATTAGCCATTTCAAAGGTAACAGGGGTCAAAGTAGCTGCTTCAAAGGTAACTTAGGTATATCACAGGTACTTATTTAATGACAACAAGAAATAAGAACACTCTTGGTGTTGCATTAAAATTCTTATTCCTCGCAGTTACCTTTGCATCTGGAGATCACTAGCCAGAATCTAGCCCCTGATTAATTAATCCAATTAATTCCTTAAAATTGTTGAATTACTTTTAGCTTTACAAGTTTCAGGACTTCCAAAGGACATCAAGCTCATGCTTTCATTCTATTTTTAAGTAGATTCGAGGTAATTTTTGTATTCAAATGAAGACTAACAGATGTAGATCTGTGAGGTAATGCTGAATCAGAAAGTAATCTTATAGTAAACAGTTGGGCTTTTTACCAATGTTGACTGTTCAAATCAAATTAAAATATATGGACTTCTAAATTTCTTTATCTCAGTCCTCTTCCCTTTGACTTGCATATAAATATTGATCATGGATACTTTGATTACTCAACTTTTGATATTTTTGCTGGTTTTAAAATCTCTTAACAGAACTAGAAAAAAATCATGTGAAGAGTTTCCTTATTTTTAATTGAATTTTTGGATAATGGTTATAATTAGGTGTTTGCACCTCAGCTACTCAGATTTTACTCATTTTGGGATCCAGTCCATTTCCAGGGCATTTAATTTCCAAGCCAAGTTCTCTCCCCACAGGCCCACAACTGGAGTCTGGCAAGTTTTTGCCTGAAAAATACATATAAACAAAGGCATTTGAACCCTGCTGGGTATGCTTTTTGAGGCATCAGATATTTAAATGGCACTTAGAATAGACAACACAATCTGCAGAAAGAAATGCATTATCCTATTTTGCTTTCTGAGAGTAATAGGTTTGTAGACAATACCATGAATATGCTCTGAAAGGGACTTTGATCAAATTCCATGCATTCCAGTTGCAAACATAAAAGTTAATTGAAGCAAATGGAATTGCATAGATGGGGATTGAGGAGCAAGTGCAGTTCTGTTCCCAAGTCTCCTTAAATCCCTTACCAATTTTCTTCTATTTGTGGAGTTGTTCCAAAGCTTGATATAGCCAGTAAAAACACTTGTACTTTCATAGAATTCAAGAGTGAACCTAAATACATAGGTTACCATCTGCAAGGGACGTAAGCACACACTTCACTTTAAGGAAGAAAGTAGTGCCACTGCAGTCAGTAGCATTACTGAGAAACTTCAAGACTGGCTTGTATTTTTATGCCTGACTGAATCAGGTCATCATTTCTAATTATGATCCTGATTATATTCTAAACTGAAGTCTGTGGGAATAAGAGCAGGAAGTATGTCTCTGGAGGGTCACATCAACATAAGAATTAAATCAATACCGTGCAGCTCCACTTCAATGAAATCACTGGAGTTAAGACCAGTAGAGACTGAAAGTGTGCAGTGGTAAATCAGATCTGGAGCTTGTTACATGGTTTTGACACATCTTTCAGGTTTATCAGAAATCCAAACACAAAACTTAGCACTCTGAAACATCAGTGGATTTTAGACACTCCCTGAAGGGTTTTGAGTACTGAAATCAATGAATGAATTGCAACAGACTGACCTATAAGTGTAGTTTTTCAGCTGTGACAAATGAAATATTGATAATGGTCTTCATTTTGCTTAACTCTTTCTCACTCTTTTAAAGCATCACGTGTAATAGACCATAGCAGAATGGAAATTACTTATAAAAATTTGGCAGGGCTTCACAGAAAGGAACAATGATTTTTATTTCCCTAAGAGACATGTCATGTACCAAGAAATGCAACCATATACACTGCAAGACACTGCAGAAATGACTGGGCCAGAGTAGGCATTACTAATGGGCTGTATCAGCTCACAATGCAAACATACCTAATTAGGTTGAATTTAATGAATTTGGGGATTCATGATTATGGTGACTATATGAGCCTTATCTAGCCATAGGAGTTCTCTTACCTGAATGCCCTTAAGGTCAGCACAGCTTTACAGAGGGAGGCTCACAAAGCAATGATGAGATTTACAAAACGATTTGCGGGACTTCCAGGAACCTAATTGCTACCAGTTGAGTCACTAAGGACTTGACTAACTTCTAAATAACCTAATAACCTTAAGCATTCAAAGTCTTGTCATAAACAACTCCATACGTGTGCAAATGAATCTTCTTCAGGCATGGGCTTTCACAGCTGAATGGCTGAACTGAAGCTTTTTTTGACCTCCAAGTTCCCCTGTTGCTGAACATGGCAACATTACAACATCTTTGTGGACATCCTCCTTAGGAACCTGTTCAAGACCTTTCTTATTAGACTCCAGAGGCATCTGTGGGATGAAGAAAATTTGATGGTTCTCAAAACAGAAATAACTACCAGATAATCCATCATACTAGATATTAGGAAGTGCACTCTGGATTGTTTGATTCACCCAAAACACAAGGTGAGAAATACCTAACCACCTCTAGACATTGGAGGCAAGATGTAGAGATAACTCCATAACCACAATTTCAGAGGAATTGAATAGCAAGACTGGGGCACTGCCACAGTGCAGGTCTCTATGAAAAATAAGGTGGAATTTACAAGTTAACCAGGCACATCTTCAAAAGCAGAAGATGAGGTCTTTCATTATGGATTACCAGGTTGTCTCACACAATTATCACTCTCCTTCCATAACACACATCTCTGATTCTTTCAAACTAACTGGGCTAAGAAATTAAAATAAAATAAATAAAAACCTTATAAAATTCATGCCAATTATTTTCAAATGCATTCCACACACCTCTCCTTAACCCAGGATAATAAAGTTTCATCATTGTCGTCTCTCCACAATATAAAACGAATCATCAGACATGAAGGAGCATAAGTGGACAGTTAGTGAAGAGCTGGCATCTTCTGAACATTTATTCATTTATTGGCATGGATCTTTTTCTTTTCCTTTTTTTTTCCCTCTTTTTTTTTTTTCTTTTTGGAATTGGCTTTCAAAACGTTTCCATGGAAAACGGAGAGGAAGGCAGCTATCACAAGCGACAACAGAGCCTACCCAGCAATGTGCTTTTTGGACCGTCCTTTTTCTCCCTCTCTTTTTTTTTTTTCCTCCTTTTCTTAAACTCGTCCAGGCTTAAGCTGAACAGTTTGCACCAGCATATGGCAAAGGTTGAGGTCAGACAGATAAAACGTTTCATTGCACCAAAGAATGGTTAACAACACGTGAATGTAAATTCTAACACATCGTAAAAGTGTTGCAGAGCAGTCTGAAAGGGGGCTTTAGTTATGGCAGGAAATCTGCTTCCCAGCCCCACCCCATCCCTTCCAGTTCATTTCAGGTATTGTGGAGGCCGGAGGGGCTTTGGAGTCCCCTCCCCTGGCAATCTGCGCCCGGACCCGCCAACAGATTTCTAATGACTTTCTGATGAAGATTTAGGAGGTTTTGTGTCCTGGAGCTGTGAAGGATTTCAGCCGGGCACCCCTCTCCGGCAACCAGCCCCAAGCAAACTCTTTTGTCCCCTTCTCGCTCCGCTGCACCCCCCGGCACCGTGGCTTCTCTACAGCTCGACGAAGCGGAAGGGGACACCCCTCCCGACATCACCCCGCTCCGCCGCTCCCGGGCCCGCAGCCACGGCAATTTGTAGCCATGCTGGTGGCAGGACCACCCCGCCCTTGGGCTCGGGGCAAGCCGCGGGATGGCTGCGGCCGCCCGGACCTCGCCGCGGTCGGTGGGATACGGCCCCGCTCCGCTCAGGGGGCGCCGCCTTGCCCCAGCGCCCTCATGCTGCCCCAACCCTGCTCTCCCTCAGTCTCTCCTCCGGGCTAGCACCCAAAATGCCCTCTAGGCCTTGCTGCTCTCAGATGTGGGGTGCAGCCCTCTCCCCAGCTGGGTTTTCCTCAGTTAAACCAAAAACAAAGAGAGGGAGCGAGTGCCGCACTTCTGCAGGGACCATTCCTCTGTCTCTGGTGTTGCTTTTTTTCCCCTCGCATTTATGTTCGTTCTCTCCCCACTCCCCCCGCCTCGTTCCCACATTTTGTCACCATTATTACAATAAATACAAAGGTTCTGTGCCTAAGAAGAGACTACAAAAACATAAATGAATAAATAAATACTTAAATATCGAGTGACACGTTTGTGTCAGACATTAGCGCAGGCTGTAGCTTGATGTTTTCATTTATCATTTGCTCTAAGTTCCTGCAGCTGAAAGAGATAAACCACGGCTATTCAAAAAAAGAAACGTATAAATCATAACAAAGCACCCAGTTAAAGAGGGCTTTTTTTTAATCTTTTTTTTTTTTTTTTTTTTTTTACTTCGCCAGAGATAAGCTAAAGAAGCTCAGTGCTCAATTGTGTGCCCTCATTTCCAGAATGAAACTATTGAGATGGTGGTAGATCATATATATCGGAGCAATATACTGGGGAGTTTGTTGTTTGTTTGTGACACAGACATGAACACACGCTAATGTGTGCTCTGAGACACTGATCATCTTAATACCCCAGGCCTCTCTAAACTGCACCTGGTGTCCTATTTCTCTCTTCAGAGCTGCTCCAAGGCCAGAGTGATTAATGCTCTTTTTTAATCTAGGAAGATGTTAAAAGTGTGACGGACATTGAGTTCAATTATGAAATATGAAATGCTGAAAGGGTCAAGTCTACTCAAGCCCTGCAATAGAAGAAACACTCCCAGGAGACTTTGATTTTTAGTCGGATGACTGATCATCATGTCCTCAGAAAGAATTAAATTTTATTACCAGCTTTTTGGCAGCATTTAGAGTTTAACGTGGCTAGAATTAAAGAGTGTTTAGTCTGATTTTTGTTTCTTGTCCTTCCCTTTTTGTTCAAAACCTACTCTGTTTTTCTCACTGACTTGGAAGTGCCTGTTAGAGAAATGCAGGTGGCAAGTTATCTCTGGAGGGGTTGTACTGCCAGGATGTTATTCACAGCTCATATTTGCATAATCTCTTGTCTCCTCTTAAATCTTCTGTTTTATTCTCCTTCCCTTCTTACTCCCTCAAGAAGCTCTCGCAACAGTCTGGCTTGGATTTCTTTCCTTCCTTGTGCCTCAATAACACTGATTGTTCTTATCAAGGGGTTGCAAGGCAGTGATCAGTCACACCTTCCTTCCATTCAGAGAGGCAACAAACACTGCAGATTGTGTTTACTTTTAACATCTGCCAAGACTTTTAACGTCACAGTGCAAGGAAAGCCCCAAAGACAAATCCAAAAATGAGCATATTAATAACGGTTGGCAACCAGGATCCTGCAGCAAACCAGAGCTTTACCTTTTGGTGCTGTTTGCCCTTCCTTAACATTCTTTCTTGCTCTACATCAGCTAGACTTCTTCTGGCTAAGAAGAAACTCACTGGTATCATTGAGAACCTGTTAGTTAATGTTAACATGCTCAGTTTACCGTGCTGAGAACATTAGTGAAAAATCAGCACAAGGACTGAGACTGTACAGAGGGAATTCACATGCCCATTGCACATGGAAGCCTTTACTTGGGAAAGCAAGTTATACTCATAGTTGATTTCTTTTTAGTTTAAATATGCATAACTGTTTGCTTCCCAAGTTTCTGGAGACTGTTCTGAAGTATGTAACTGCAGTAATCAAATTAGACAAATACAACAGAAAATCAGAAAAAGACAAGAGGAGACAAGGAAAGGAGAGGAGAGAAAGTTATCAAGGTAATGAATTTGGATTCATTGCTCCCTCTGTCTGGGATCCAATCCAGTTGCTAAAATATAGGCAGCTTGTGATTTTTAAGTTACCCTCATGCCTGCTGAACCCCTGGCTGCTCCTTTGTAAGAGAGCAGGTCTTCTGCAGGTCCTATGCCATATCTGCCTGACCCTGCAGATTTCCTACTGGCCTCTCAGATGGGCCAAGATCCTTTTCTGAGCCAGCTGAGTAAAACCCCTGTATGCTATGCAATGAATTAATTCAGAGTACAATGAGATTCGAGTGCTAACATCTAGATTGAGGTGTCCAAAAGTAGGTGTCTATTCACCTAACCTGCAGTTGGTAGAGACTGATCAAATGCTTGTATTTACATTTGGCTTAGCTGGATTGGTCTCCAGGAATCTTCTCTGAGGGATATAATGGGGGACAAAACACTTAAGTCTCTTCTTGAAGTGTAAACTTACAGTCTGAACCTGGGACCTCCAGACAGAGAAACTGGAATTAATTTCTGAATTCACTGACTTTGGTCCTTTACTACCCCAGGCACCACATAGTGCTTTTTACCTTCATTACCACCCTGGAAGTAGTTAGCCCATCCCCAGTCTGATAGGAATACCTTTGCAGAACCTCACTGCTACAACCATGAGGAACATTCTCATAACTCCAAGCAAGCCTGTATGCATGTGGTTGTTATGTCAACATCAGCCTTTGCAGAAGAAATACCTTTTTCATTGCTGGTGTTTAACCCCCTGATCCACAGAGAACAGGTATATCCCCTCTCAGCCTTCAGTTTTTGAAGGAAAACAAGCCAGGGTATTCTATTTTTCTCTCACATGATAATCTTTTCCCTTTCCTCAATCACTTATGCATGAGCCTGTCAGTTTCCAACCAGAACTTACACAAGGTGCTCCAGATGAGATCTCGCAGGAGCCTTATGCAACCTTGATGGTGCTTTGCTATATCACTAATACTGTTTAAAGTGGAGAAAAACTGTAAAATGCCTGTAGAAAATATGAGGGAAGTTTAACTCAGGGAGGAAATTAATAAGAAATGACACCATATAAAAATATGCAATAGCAAAGGACATATGGAAGTATAAATTGTGCATTAATCCTCTACTGTAACTAAAACAGCCACTGCATCCAGAAGACAACTGTCAAAGATGTCTCAGAGGACAGGATTTTTAAAAGATCCTGGACTTGTCCAAATAGTACCAGCTCCTGCAATTACAGGAAAGAGACAGAAAATCACTTTTGGTTCATGTTATAAGCTAGAAATTTATTGATAGGGATACAAATAGGAAAGAATTTCTCCTATGAGCAAGTTTTGTTCATATTAGGAGACCCTCCCAGCCTGCAGACCACCAATAGACACTGGTCAAAAAGAACTGTGAGTATAGCTGCACTGCTGACTCGAGTTGGAAATTTCTGTAGGGATGCAGTTTGGGTGAGGGTTTTTTTCAGAAGAAAGAAATAGAAAGGCTTTTTTCTTTAAGGATAAGGATAAAATAAAAGGATACTAGTGGATTAAAATGCAGATTTGTATGATTTTGAGATTCAAAAAGGTGTTGTTCCACTGGTTGGAAATGCAAATGGTGAGCAAGTGCCATGTATTCCAACTCTCTTGTTGGTAAGAACTTGTATTGCCCTGGGAGCAACAAGGAACAATGACACACATTAACAACAGGGGATGCGGCCAGCCCTGATTGCCAGTCATGCCATGCCTGTGAGAATTCTGTTCCTCTGAATACATTGTGGTTTTTAAACAGAACCACCAGATCAGGATGGCCTTACCACAGGGAATTCAGTAAACCATTTGGAAACCATATTGGCCATGAAGTGTAACGACAATGAAATGTTTGAGAGGGTCCTCAGATTAATGTGATGATACTTTGTTGAAAAGAAACAAAAAAAAACTACATGAGAACTCCTAGCTACTAAGGTAAACCTTTAGTTCTCCTAGATTAGCCCTATGTAAATCTTTCCCCTACTAGGCTTCAGTTCTATTCATGGGTACAACAGGTTCTTCTGGGTTAATTCCAACCATCAATGTGCACTTCCCAACTACCATCAGCCTCCTTAAATTGTCCTTGAGATGTGCTCATATCCACATAAGATAGCGTATTGATTTTGCATAACTTAAACGATGGGTCTTCTAATGCAACTCAAAGTATGTAAAAATTCACAGTAAGTTTGGCATGAGTGATCTCTTCTTTTGTTTTTTTGGTTTTTTTTAAGTCCAGCCTCTAAAAATTATGTGCTGAGAACATCTCCATTTTCTTCTCCCTCCTGTGGAACCTTTCTTTCTCCTCTTAAAGTTTGGGGACAGGCAACAGTGAGCAGCAAATTGTACTATCATGAGCTTGAGTGTTCAGCTGAATTCGTATAATTCATCCAATGTTATTTCAACCCAAAAGGATACATGATTGGATTGTAGATTAACTTTAGAGGTGAGAAGTAAACTTTCAAGCCAAATTTACTAAAATACCATAAAGAAAAAAGCAGGCATACATCTTTCCTTGGGAGAAAAACCACGATTTTGATTTATGGACAGAGATTATTCAGTCGTATGTATAGTTTATGTTTGTGCCCTTTCTTATAAATCCCCTTAAACTCACTGGCCTATGTCCCATCACTGTAAAACCTCAGTGACATCACTACTCGTAAATGTTTCCATTTACTTGAGAGGAAGGGATAGTTAAAACTGTAGTTTGTGATTGAGGACACATGAAACCAGTTCCTGGCTCAGACACAGACTTCCTTTGAAACATTTGAAAATCCAGTTACCTCTCTTATGTCCAGTTCCTCATCCCCAAAGAGGGAAAAATAAAGTGACCCCAAGCTATCCTTTGTCTACCACTCTAGAAAGATAGTTACTTGGGACAGAAAGTGTCCATGTACAGGGTGCTTCATCAGCAGGGCATCAGTCTTTAGAATAATAGTTGCAGAATTGATCAAATACTAGAATATCAAATGCCTAGTCAGACTATGAAGGGGCTGTGGCCATAAAGAAAATACACTACATTCAGTGAAGTTAAAAATACCAATCAACCCAAGATGGAATAACTAAACCCCAGCTCTTCATGAGTGGCTTTCTCATGGTGTCCAAACAGCTATTTTTCTCTCTCTCTGTCTCTGACAACCATCACATATAATAAATGGCTTGTGCTTCCTCTACAATTAAAGAGGGAAAATATCTTGTTATAGTATTCTGCATGTTTTGTCCTTCCTTCCAGAACCATTCTCCTGTTGCTGAGCAGCCGCTGTTGTGCTCATGCTGACACACATCGACAAGTGGCACTTCAAATGAACAGATGATACAGACCTGAGTGATACATACCTTATTTATGTCTGTTGTCATTTACGTATCTGCTAAGTGCTCAGCAGAAGTGGAAGGACTTACTTCGCTGGGCTGTTGACCAGGAAATCAATGGAGCTCTCATGTGAGTACAAGCCTATCTCTTATGAGGCTGACTGTCCAGAAGAATAAAACCCAGAACAAAAGAACTAGAATTTTTCCTAACAAACATGGTTGGAATCAGTTTGCACTCTAAGAGGTGCAAAAACATTCATCCTTTCCCTTTCTTGTATTTGGTTGTACTCACTAAAACAAAAACAAAAACAAAAACAAAACAAACAAAAAACCAACACAACAAATAATCCAATTTATGTTGATCATGGAAAATAGGTCCATTTGGGTATGAGGAAACTGTGACTTCCCGAGACTTATCTATACTACCTTTATGGACATGATCTTAAACAGTAGCTAGAAATTCTGCAGACATCTTTATAAAAACATTGTTCATTATTTGTTTTACAGTAATTCCTTGAGATCCTGCCAGTCATCAGGGATACGTTGATGATGCCAATAACCTCTAGCAAAGGCATGGCCTGTATCTTGAATATTTAAATCAAAGTAAGACAAAGCTGTACCAAAAAACCAGAAGGAATAAGCAAACAGGATTCTTTAGGCAGTATTGACTGGAAGTTTCATAACACCACTGAAAAAGCAATATGATATCACCAAGTACTGTAATGTAATAAAACCATGACACGTTGCTAGAACTGGCAAGATTTAGAGAGTTTGAGGGGACAAGCATTAACAGCTGAACAATTCTTTCTACCTCAGCTCACCTTATCTTGCTGTCCAACGGAAGGGAAGATCTGTTTCTAGGACACAGTGATAGAGTTTGCAACACAAAGTAGCGTCACAGGAATTTCCATGCCTCTCTATGGGATTATAAAACTTCTTCCAAGCATGTCCCGAACACAGGCATAGTCCTGCACCAGTTTCACACACACACACACACAAGCTCTGCTCTGCTGCACCTCTTTGCTCTGAGATGGTTTGCAGAGAAGTAGGACAAAGAGTCCATCTCCTATTCCCAAAGTGGAGTTTATGGGCACCTGGAGGCAAGTGCCTGGTACCACAGAGAACAGCAGCATTACCTGCGGGCCAGCCCTGGTAACATGAGACCTGCTAATACAAGAACAGTCAGCGGTTATACCTGGTAGCACAGACGAAGTGCACTGTCAGCAAGTTTCAAGGTTTCAAGTGCAGGTTAGCTCAAGATTTACAGCATTTCTAGCTTTCAGATGGCATGGAAGTACCTTGAGAACAGCTTTTTTTGCTGTATTCAGCAATCTGTTTCCTCTTCTGGCCACAGTCCAGAAAAACACAAGAAAAAAAATGAGGAGAAAAGGATATGCAGTAACTAAATATTTCAGAACCTTCAGAATGATTTAGTTTGAGCAATCTTTTAGAAAAGGGCAAAAGGCCAGTGCAAAAGTGGGGGTGGGCTTTTTCTTCCAAAACCAACTTGCCCTTTCCCTATCATTTAAATTAACCAAATTAAACAAGTACCTTCTTGTGCAAGGGTGCGTACAGATTGTGTGATTACTTTGCTTTATAAACTGTGATCCTTGTTCACAGCTTTTCCAGTAGCCATGCTCTGTTTCCTAAGTGAGTTCTCTACTGCCTGCTACTTGGCTGTGCCCTCACTGCAGGTTTTCCTTTGGTGGCAGCACTAATCTCTTGCCTTTCCTCTACTTACCTGCCTGTTTTCACAGAAGTCACAGGACCACAATGTCCTAGAGCCTCTACTGCTGTGTCGACATGCTTAAAATGGACATTTTGATTGTTATTAAAAGAGTGCAATAGTAAACACAGACAGTGGAATCATGGGAGTCTAATTTCCTTAGGAAACCTGGCTAAGAGTAACCAGTAGCTCTTCTCTGGAGCATGAGCTCTTCCTGGTCCTCTGAATATCAGTTATTGAGTCCTCACAGCAGTTCATTTGGGTAGGTAACATACACATAGTCTTCACTCTGCAAAGGTGAATGAAACAGCAAAGGGAATTAGCTTCCTAAGAATGCAATGTATCTATGGCAAGCAAGCACAAGGATTTCTCAGGTGGCTTTGGGGATGAAATCCTGATCCCACTGACACCAAGGCAGGTCAGCACTTATAAAGGTTTGCATCCTCTACAGACACAGCCACCCTACTCCTGTGCACAAAACCATTGGCCATACAAGAATCAGATCAGTCTCAATATGTACACAAAACCCTCCAATCTGCAAGGTGCAGTGATCCAGGAACACAAAGAAATGCAACTGAGCAGTGTCTAGATGGGGAGCCTGTTGTGTTTGCAATGCACGTACCAGTGGTCAAATTACAGAAAGGAAATCTTTGTAAGCTGACAACCAGAACTTATTTATTAATATAGGCTAAATTACTAATTTATGGCCACATATTTTTAGCCTTTTACAGAGCAACTATTTCATTATTTAAGATGTTTAATTATGTACCTGTATAATTAGTATCTGAAGAAAATAGGTTTCTTTATTACACTATGTCTTTCGTGAAGAGCAATAAATACTCGTATTAACTACAAACTTTTCTAATGCTAACAGCCTTTAAGTTGAAAATATTTAATACCCTTCATGCCACATCAAATAAGGGAGACCTGATTCTACCTATAGAAGAGTTGCAGTTGCAAAAAACAAAGTAAAATAATGCAGCTGACCAGCAAAACCACTAAAATAAATGGTGGTTTCATTTCAGATTTGTAATTGTTCAGTTCAGGCCAGAAGAATGACTTCAGTAGAATAAGTTGTATACAAGTGGAACAATTTTGTTCATTTACTGCAGGTATGTCAGGTAAAATTGATATTTTCACACAAAGAATCTCTTCTCAAGGTTTGTGGTTCTCTCTTTGGTATGTCTTCTCAAATAGTTTTAGTAAAACACTGAGCTTAAAAACAGAACAAAATGTTCCTGAACTGGAAAAAACTCTTTAAAATGACAGATCAAACAGAATGAAATATTTTTTTAAAATACAGCATGTTATTGTACCTAAAAATAAGACTTTGTACCATGTCTTGGATGAATGAGGCAAGCAATATGGAGCAGGATAGTGCTGCAAACCATATTTGTGGCTTTTTGAAGCTCTTATTCATTGAAGAGAAACACAGTGCAATGCAGAGAGCCCTACCTCAATCAGAACAGCCTCCTCAGACTACTCTGTAAGGTAGTAGTCTACCCTGCTTTAGCCCTCCAAGAATCAACAAGATACAATCTCATCCCAGATATATGTCCCTGCTCATGACCTCATGTCTACCTTTGTTTGAACTAGAAGTGCACATGAAGGAATCAGGGATACTGAACTGCCCAAAAGGAGAGAAGGTAGGTTGTCATTTAGGTGGGGAAAAACAAGTACAAAACAAGCAGTCCTTTTCTGATATTTCTGGTATTTTCATGTTCAAACTACAGAAGCAGGACCACACCGTATTTGTCTGTGTACCTGCATCCTATAGGGATGAATCCTGTCCTGAGTAGTTAGACCAGATTTTTTAACTGGCGAGATGTCGAGATTTTCACCCCAATTTCTTTCACTCTGTTCAGATGTAGCTGTTAGTCCTTCTGTGAATGAAAACAAGGAATGAGCTACTGCATGTGATTTGAGGAACTGCTGTTTATTTTTCACATCACACACATTATTTTTGTCAGGTGCTTGAGCTGAACACACTCATCTCCATTTTATTTCAGAACACCTTTTATGAGCCATTCACCAAACCATTGTGTATCCAGGTGTGTGTATAGTTCTATAAAAGGAAAAGTCGTCTCTGCTGATGCTTTTCATTTTGTGATCCCTGTAAATGGTGTGAGCACAACTGCCTGCCCTCAGTGCCAAGGTCTGGGAACTCTCTGCATTAAGCATCTCCACAGCACCAAGCATCAGAATAGAAGTGGCTTCAGCAAAGAATTCCAGTTGCTCAGCATTTTGGCAAAGGAGTTTTTACATTCATTTTGTTTCAAAATAATTTTTTAGAAGGCAAGACCAGTCAATGTGACTGTTCATCCTTGTATAAAAGGTCCCTGCTTGCTCATCTGGCTTGTCACTTAGAGGGTTCCTGCAGAAGCTGAACTAACTCAGGAAAATGGCAAAAAAGAAATTCAAAACAAAATTAAGAGGTTCTGATAGTTTCAAAAACTAGCTATGGGAGGGGTCTGGCAGACAGGAGTAGACACAAGGGAACCAGGCATGAGAGCAGAGGAGTGACAGAAGCCTCACCACTTGGCAACAGCAAGTTGCTGCATGAGAATATTATATGTTACATGACACCAGAGCCTAAATTTCTTTGTAAGTAACCTGGAGATATCCTATAGAATGGACAGGATTTTCTGAGGTAAGTGGATCACTGAAATGGAAAAAGGTACAGAAAGGTGAGGGGAAGAACCTAGTTATCTGTAATAGAAAGGAGAAGGTAATGCAAGGAAGGACATACATTTTTGTTAATAGGATGGCTGTAATCCCGAACCTGTCTTCCCTTAGGCATGCCACTGGAAATATTGTGCTTTCACTCCTATCTCAGAGGGCAGATTCTGCTGATGCAGACTGATTGAAATTGCTGTTTCGCTAGAAAAGGCTCACATGGTCTTTATCAGAGCTTGTGGTCTCAGTTTGAGTGCTTACAGAAAAGGATTCTCTGATCTGTGCCAAGTCACCCTCTGGCATGTTTGCTGCCTTGTGGGACAATAATGTCTACTTTGTGGGAGATCAGCCTTGTTCTCTGGAAACTGTGAGACCACAGAGACAACTTTCCACACTCACATCCCTCAATCACTATGCCTCCACTGAGGTACATCTCAGCTTGTCCAGCCGCCAAGATTCAATGCCTCTGCCAGCTCTCTCAGCAGAGGCTTGGACGCCACATGTGATAGTGTGTCCCTGATGACAATTCTCCTGCCTTTGAGGAGCTTCTGCATATTCTGCTGCAGCCTCTTGTGATCTAGTGAAAAACAGATTGTCCTCAGAGCAGAGGTGACTGAAAGTCACCAGTGCTGCGTGCGTTCCCTGAGTAGCAGCACAGATTGGGTGGAGGAACCTGTGTGCTCAAACACTGAAGCGCGGTTCATTTTGTGATAAGCACCAGCTACAGACTTTCCCGTGTGATATATTTTGGACTTGGGCAAGTGAAAACAAAGCATCCACCTGTTTACATTTTGGGTTGTTCCACAAGTCATGGAATAGAAATTACCAGCCCCTGGGTTGCTGTCCAAGATTATTTTAGGTATTTCATAGGCTACGGATGAATTCTGAGGCAACAGTCTTTGTGAAAGGCACTTCTTGACTGTTATTTATGGATATTTGCAATTAGAAATTCATTTTTTGCTTGTCTTGCTTGAAAACTTGTTCTTTATAATGCCTTAAGGTTGCTTATTCCAGTATTTTGGTTTTTATTTAACAATAAAAAGTATATGATTCCATCATAAACCAGGTACCCTTTATCTTCCTTACTTCATCATTACACATGCAATCACTCTCTTATGAAAGGCCAAACAGAGGGGAAAGGGCTCTGAGGGAGCAGACAGGATTTTTCTTTTTTCCTTTTTTTTTTTTTTTTTTTTGTGAGACACTGGCACAGGTTGCCCAGGTTGCCCGGAGAAGTTGTGGATGCCCTATCCCTGGAAGTGTTCAAAGCCAGATTAGATGGAGCTTTGAGCAACTTGGTCTAGTGGAAGGTATCCCTGCCCAGAACGGGGAGGTTGGCACTGGATGATCTCTAAGGTCCCTTACAACCCAAACCATTCTATGATTCTACAGTTCTGTATATTTTTTTATCCCAGCTGAACTGCAAAGAGATGACAGCCCTCAATTTGGTTTCTGCTCCCCCTATCTCTCCGATCTCAGCAAGTTTCTTGTTAGTTTTTGGTTTGAAAATTGCTTATTCCACCTCTTCCCAGGATGATTGTAGAGGCTCTGCAAAAGACACTGTGCCCCTGACATGTACCCATGGTATCCTTTGTCCCCATGCTGGACCAGTGTTCTTCAGCTGTATTACGACACCAAGGACGATATAAACCTTCAGAAGATAAAGATAGATGTCTCTTTAATTGTGTCAAACAGCATGCAGACAGTCCTAAACTCTGTGTTGGCCTTCTCTGTTCTCAGGGCTGTCACAGCTCCTTCCTGCTGCCTTGGCCTTTCTCAGCTTCTCCTCTCTGTCATGTCCCCAGAGGCAACTTTAGTCTCAGAGTGACTCAAAGCTTTCATGATCCCATTCCTCCTATCCTATTTCTCACCCTCCCATCCAAACACATCCCCATCTTCTCTGCCTGCACAAGGACACTAGTGTCAGAGTAGCTTTCTGGGGAGCCATGCACCTGTTCAAAATATAGTTGAAACCAAGAGAAGAAACATCTCTAAAAAAGCGCTGTAGAGTCTAAAAGTAGGTCAGGCAGCGTCTGGGCACGGGGAATACTGGACAGCAAAGTTCAGGTCTGTGCCCAGAGCTGTCACAGACAGCAAGCAGTGGGGGTTTGTTGCTGCAAGTCTATTTGGACCAGTAGAGGAAATGCAGCATCCATGTGGGCATTGGGCCATTTAATCAGCTAGTTTAAATTGGCTGATTGAACTCCAGGTTATACTTGGGCACATGAGTAACACTGCAAAGTGCAAGCCAGTGCTAAGTGTGTTTCCCCAAGGGGCATGATTTCCCTATGGAAATCGGATGGGAGGGTATTCATCAAATCTAGCTGGACCAGAGCTGTACCCTTTGTCACTACAATTATTTCAGGTCTACTTCATACTGATTTTAGCGATCAAAATCCCCTCTAGGAATGCTCCTGGTTTGCAAAATCACCTTCTGCTCTGACTGAAATGTTTGTATCTCAGTTGTTAGCCACAGTAATGAGTTGACAATTTCCTCCAATTGGCACATTTCATTCAAGACACATTATTGTAACCGCAGCTGCCTAAGGTGAACAAAATCAGACTCACCGAAAGCACTGTTAACTGACACATGAACAGAAAAGCCTCAAAGTCCATTGTTGTTTTCTTGCCGTTTCACTGGGACTGATGTTTCCTAGGCAGGTGGGGAAAGAAAATCTTTATAAATATAGGAGGAAGCAATGTTATGGGTCTCTGGTGTGAGTTTCTGCTTGTGTTTCAAGTCCAGCTTCAGAAGCAGTTTCAGCAGCTGTCGCAGACTGGTTGAGATGTCTCATAACCCTTACAGATCACTACTAGTTCAGAGGAATGCTCGATCCCCAGCAGAACAGGAGAGCTAGCTTCACTGTGAAAGAAAAGGAACAAAATCACTTGTCTACATTTCATCTTACCAAAGGGTCGGAAAAGGTGAAAGGGGAGGGGGGAAGAAGTCCAACTGCAGTGGTTTAAATCTATTTTAATAATGTCTCACAGCCGCGCGGTATACATGAAAGACAATGGGTGGGTACAATTAATAATGATTGGTTTGCCATTACAGTGATAAATAACTTTAAATAGCTCTTCATAGAATTTGTTTAGTGCCTTCCTATACTTTTTTTTTTTTTTTTTTTTTTTTAGTGGCAGATGGTGTAAAATCCCTGGGCCCTTTGGACCTTGACCTCCTGCAGATGTTGGGATGGGACAAAATGGTCCTCAGGATGGTAGAAAGGGAAAGAAAATGAAAACCCTTCTAATGTACCGTATCAGGGCTATCAGTGGGGTGGACCACTAACTGCTTTTTTATTACTGTCACTTACCAGCCCTGATTCTTCTATACTTAAAGAGTTATGTCAGTAATTGTGAGGCAGCTGAAAAGGAGAGTGGATGCATGTGGTGGTGAAGTATTATTGGAAAGCAGACCAATAGAAGATGAATGAAAGATTATGAGAGGGGCAAACTACCATAGTTAGCAATGCTGCAACAAACTAGACATTGATATATTGTCCTCTTGGAGATATTCTGACAGCCTATTATAGTTCCCTTAATGAGGTTGTCATGCATTTCTCTTTTTGTAGTTATTAAAATCTTGTCTACATCTGCTGAGGTTTGCTTCAGAGAGGCAGAGGAGGGCACCCTTGATATTTTGTAGTCTGCCCTTGTTTAGTATCCAGGGTCATACCTGACCTAGTAGCAGAGAGCAATCTAAGTTGTCCAAGATGCAAAAGTTCAGTGGGTTTTCGAAGGAAAATAACCCTCACAGTGAAAGAAACATTTCCATGGTTGTATCCTCCAAGTGAGCTGAAAGCATGATGGATGTTAATATGACTAATGGGAACTTTCTACAACGATTCCCAGATCCACACAGATGGCGAGATAATGTGGTATGTGAGTCTCATTAAGTATAAAAATCCTGCACATCACCTCTGAATTACAATGTTACAAAGCTGCACTGCTATGTATACTAGCAAGGGTAATCTGACTCTTTCCAAAGTAAGGAATGAAAATACTGCCTTTATGGTTTTCTTCAAAGTAATCAATGCTTCCCATTAGTAATATGCATGAAGATAACTACATAGTTAGATAAGTAGGTATGTGAGTAGATATGGCAGATGTGTGAGCACTGTGTGAGTAGTAGGAAGCAAAACTTCCACTGCTTGAACAGGTCTCTTCGATAAGGAAGATAAATAGAATTTGTAGCATGAATTTTCCCCCTCTAAGACACCGACTGTTTTGTCTTTGGCTCTAACTTCTGGCTGTCCCAGAAGAGTGATGAGCATGAGAGGCCTCCAAACAGAGTTTTACCTCATATCTCTTGCATGCATTTTGCTAATTCAGTTCTCCGATACAAGGTCAGTCTCTGGGAGTGAATAGGATGGCTGATATATGCAGCTGGGGAGTCTCCAAGGGCTGGGGAACTCGCCTGCATCTGAATAAGGCTGGTTTAGGTCCACCAGCTTCCAGCTGTAGGGCACAAAGCAGCCACTCCTTTTTGCATGCTCTGAGCCTTGATATTTAACATTGAAGGCCTTTCAGATTCATTTTGAATGAAAACTCTTTGTCCCATAAACATTTTTTACTAAAACATGGTATACTAGGAAATTTAATACATCAAATCAGATGCAGCAAGTTAATTTCCTGCAATTAGAAATGATACAGTTGGATAATTGCTCCACAGGGCCAACTGATTTATTCTAAAGCCTCTTGGAAAATGTTCTAATACATCCAGTTTGTACATCTTTATTGTAGTTTAATAAACAGAAAGCACACGATATGTGCTGTAATGGCAAATCAGAAAGTCAGGTTATAAAATCATTTGGGATTTGATGTCTAAGTCATCATTAAACTAGTATTTGCAATGAATATGTCAGATGTCTTAAGACTGCTCCACAAGCGGTATAGAAAACAAGCTCCCCCTGCTCTAATGAGGCAGAGCGAAATGGGTGAATACATTTTGATACACAATGCATCAGTGTCTGGTTTGTTTTAGTGAAACAGTAACCTCTCCCCCTTTTTCTGGGTAAATGCAGTACAATAGACTAATGCCACATGAATCTATTATGTCTTATAGGGCTTTTAGCAGGAGTATGACTGTTTAACCAGGCAGTGACACGAGAAGAATTACTATCCGACACTCCAGCTGAAAGTAGAGATTTTATTGATTCACTGCACTGGCCTGCCATTTTAGCTTTGATTGAGAGTCTTTCATGAATCCAAAAAGGTAACACTCCCTCATTGAAAACAACAGCAGGCAGTCCAGCCTGAACTCAAACCATCTGCCAGCTTAAAAGAAAGATGAAGGTGTTTCCCAAAGCATCTACCAGCCTAGATCTATCCAGTAGATGTATCACTCCAACTAGTGCATATCCAGGCTGACATACAAGAAATGCCTTGTGAAGTCTTTGACTGGAGGTTTCATGTAAATCTAATTATCAAAAGTGATATAATCTGGAAACTAATTACAGCCAGCAGCACAGTAGCTACCACTTCCCTCATTCAGTCTCTCACATCTGAAAGAAGATATATCTTCACATACCAGAAATTAAGGGATATCCTTTTCTTTCCTTCTTTTTTCCTTTCAAAACCTCTTTTGAAGAATTTTGTCTTTGTTTGTTGTAGATCAGCTGTTTCAATTAAATATTTTCCTACAAGCAGAATGTTCTATTTTAAACAAAAGAGAATTGCATTCCCAAGCAAGTCTGAGTCCAGAGTGGCATGAGAACAGTGTGCATGTTTACACTTCAGTAGATATTCATGTAGTCCTGGTTCCATGTGCTGCCATTCCAGGCAAACCCGGACTCACACTCCAGACACAATTTGATACCTATAGCTTTCCATTCTCAGACCTCACCCTTCTTCAGTTTTTAAAGATCACAACTAAAAGCATTGTAAAATACAATTTTAAAAAATCCTAGAAAATAGGCATGAAATGTAAAGTCAGTGTAAAGAAATGTAAAGTCAAGTATAGTAACTTACAATATTTTGGAGTCCCACAGTCACCTGACATAAGCTTGAAGCATGTTCCATGTAAAACCTACCCAAAAAAAGTGTGTCCAGCAACACTTAGAAACTTCTCTTTTAAAGAATACGGTTCTGTTCACATCTGTATAGGACACTGAGAGATTTCAAATCCTGAACATGAACCATTTAGCTTTGTGTTATATATTATATATATGTAGTTCATTATCTGTTTTCAGAAAAATGGGAATTTAAAATATCAGAAACCATGGAGAAAAGTCTGGAAAATTATACACGCTGGGGGAAGAAGAGCATGGGGAAAACCCTGTGTGATTCCCTGGGAAACCAGGATCTGGCACAGACCCAGAGCTAGTGAGCCCCATCACTTCCAGCCTGACTTGTGTGAAGTTCCTGAAGTACCTCCCTACACCCTTCCCCATGGTGCAGAATTTCTGGACAGTTTGTTTACTCAGGTGAGCTTCACCGTCCTAGCAGACTGGTGCACTGGGTGACACAGAATATATCTGCTCTGTCACTTTGACCCCCAGTATTGGATGTAGCACTAAGTTTACTTACCAACAAAATGAAGCCTTGATAACACCTTTGCCCAGCTCTGAGCCAAAAGTAATAAACGCTGGAACTTTGCAGAGTTTATGCAGTCAGAGCAGCATGCTAGCATGGTCACAAGGCTTGCTTTCAGCTCTCAGTGGAAGCAGAATGAGGCCTTGTCCATGAAAAATGCAGGCAGAGCAAGCTCACCTCATTGCAAAGCATTGCCAAAGTGTGAGCTCACATCTGCAGAGTACAAGCAAATCTGGAGACTTTTCAGGAGCAGCTCTGGTTCCAGCAGACTGTACAGGAAAATAAACCAGTCCAGGGTGAGGGCTTGAGCCCTGATCCACAGTTGTCTATACTGGTTAATTCTTAGCACACTCCCTGGTGATGTTTTGGCCCATAACAATTGACCGTCTCCTACACAATGCCTAGGCACCCTTAACAGACTAGCACAGATTTTCCTTTTTTTTTTTTTTTTTCTTTTTTTTATGCAGTTTGCAGGATGCTCCTTTCTTTTGGAGAGAAGAGGTCCATGGACACAAGCCAGGTTGTGCCACTCCTCCCCACAGCCAGCATCCAGTCCATGGGCTCTGTCTTGTTTAATAGCAGAGCTCCATGCAGAGCCCAACACATGATCCTGCCATTCCTGGGGCATGGACACAGAGTGCCCACAGGCCTGAGCTGCCTGCAGTGTACAGGCACTCACTCTGACAATGCAAAAACAGCTAAAATGCTTCTCTAGCCCTGCTGGGCTATGAAACAATATAGTCTTGCTCTGCCAGTGCTGTGTCTGAAAGAATAAGCCACACCAAGCCAAACTGGTTCTGCTCAGAGTCAGCCATGGTGGATCTGCACCCATGCGTGATCAGTCCACAGCCTGGAGACATGGATAGCTGAGGACTGCGTGTACAGCTATGCAGCAATTAGCCTCAAGAGCTTACAACAAATGCAAGACAATTTAGAATGACAGAAAAATTTTCCAAGAGACACGATAGTTGCACAAAATTTGAAGGCTCCAAAAAGATCTCAGGAATCAGAAATAGCAGAAAATTACACAACTCTTTCTCCCTGGTTTCCTCTCAGCCAAGTTTCAGACCAGGGTAATTACAGCAGGATTATTTCTGAGGCACAGAAAAAAAGAGAAAATTCAGGCTTGAAGTAAGATCGGCTCTGTGGATTCAGTCCTGCAAATCTGCACATGGACACAAATTAAGTAATATTTTGAGAAGTTAGATAGCAAACCCAGGGACAACGGTGCCTGGCTGGAGGCACCAGTGGACCCAGCCTCTCCAGGCCATTTCTTCACACAGGCTCAATGTTTCAGGTTCTGGGAATAGCCCACTGTGGATGTGTTACCAGAGTGCCAGGGATGCATGTCATTCCCTTGCATTCCATTTGCTGAAAATCACAAGCTACTGTCAGCTACATGGAGTATGTAATCTGAGAAAATGCCACAAATAGCAAACTGTCAGCTCAGGAAAGATTAAGCCAAACGCTCTTCTGTGCCTTGCCGCAGAAATGGAAGCAGCGACATGACTGGGGATCTCAGCTTCAGAGACAGGACAGAGTAGGCTCCCCAGTATATATTCTGAACTAACTGGGCTCCTCTGAGTGTGTAAGTGTTGGTAAATGGGAAACGGTAACTTTCTACTCATGTGAGTGACAGGCTGTGCTGTATTTCAGTTGTGCTGTGTTACGGAGTGGAAACTTCATTGAGATGTTCCTCATGTCCCTTTTCGATTTCTCAGGTTCTGAAGGAGACACAGTCCTTCTGTTTGCCAGTTCCATATGACCTGTCTTCAAGTTGTTTCAAACATCACAGAGCAGTAATAGATTCAGAGTCCATGTAAATTTCATAGAAATAGGTAGCCTAGTAGAGACGTTAATGACACCACATAAGGAAAGTCTGCTAAGTGAGGTCAGCTCTTATTAGACTCCATTGTTTATGAATGTTCAAATCACAAAGTCACATTAAGGTCTGCAGTACAACAGAAAAAAAAAAAAAAAAAACCTTGAGAACCTTATCGCAGCCAAGGCAGGTGGGTTGTCTTGTAACCACAGTTCCCATAAAAAGTCAACCAACCAAAACACAATATGAAACAAAGAGCCACAAACCAGGGCTTTGTGATATCCTGGGTTCACACATCTCTCGTTTGTTTTGTAATGTTGGTAAGCGGACAGGGAAATAGACTGGAGCAGTTTCTGTGGCATGACAGATATTCCAGGTGACATTCCCCACTGAAGACTGGCAGATAGTGTGACATTTCAGTCTTAGGCAATCACACTCCGTCTGAGCAAATACCCTGTCACAACCTTGTACAACTGCTGTACAGGAGCACTAATAGGCCTCCGCAGGCTCAGCCCTGTGAAGTTCCCAGGTTTGACCTCTCCTATTATCTGCTAAGGAGAGCTCAACAAATGGCATACAACAATAAGAAGAAATACAATGTTCCTTGCAAATAAGGACTCTGAGTTTGCCGTTGCAATCAAGTTAATGAAGCTCTAAAGAAATCACACATACAACCCAGTATCACAGACTGTACAAAAGAAATGCACTTTATCAGGCTCCGTTTTAGTGAATTTTGTTGCACTGTCATTTGATTTCAACATTCAGTCATTCCACAGCAGCAAATGCTCACAATGCCACAATTCAGCCATGGACCTAGGGGGAGGCTGCTATCACCAGCTGGATGAGAGATTCACAGCTAGCCAGACCATGCTAAAATATGCTGAGAGAAGCTCAACCCCAGCCTCTCTTCCTGTCATCCCTCCTTGTTTGTTTCCTATTCTCATGTCTTATATTTCAGACCATGCCCTTCAGGGACAAGAACTGCCATTCATCTATATTTCTCCTGTGCCTGTGGAAATGCAGGTCCCACACCAGCAGAGCATCTGTGTGCTATCTCAGTGTAAGTGTTGGTGTGAGTCAACAAAACCGTCTTGTTATTTCACTGTTTTCAAACATCCAGCTCATAAGTATTCCAGTACCACAGCAATACCTAAAAGGGATCCTGTTATTGCAGCTAAATTTGTTCAAATTCATTCCACTTACAAAAGGTACTAAGAATGTCTTAGTTCAGCAATAGCCTCACTTTCACTAATCATCATCTCATTCAGGCTGTGTTTTATAACTTGATTATTCAAGTGTATATTTTGCCCTGATAATAACGATGTGCCATTGTAGGCAAGAAGTAAAGTGTTTCATCGCAACCCCTACATTCCTAATGGATTCTCTGTTTGTTTACATTGTCCTGTGATAGCTATTGATCTTCACACGATTATGGAATCCAGACAGCATTAGAAAATTCATTAATGATGACTATAGAAGCTTTAACCCCATTTAAAATGTTCTTCACTTTCAGGCTATTCTACATGAATGACAACATCTATTATGGACAAAGGCACTGTAACCACCCCTAATTTGCAAAGCATATTATCTGTGATCGATATCGAATGATAAAGCACAGCTGACTGAAAGGGCCAATTTTGGAATTCAAGTGACATATGGTTTAAATCCCACAGTAACCACCCCACACTAACTAAACAATGAGGACATACAATACCCAGGATTTCTAACACAGTGCTCCACAATTAACACAGCTCTTCCCTTGAGAGTAATGCCACTATTTACATTTTTGGTTTTCAAGGACAGAGAAAGGGTTTGCTGTTTCCTTCATCACATGTGACAAGGTGTAATGCATAATGTAATGCAAAATGCCATAATTGCTCAATAAAGAAACTTTATTAGGCATATGGAGTAACCTTATAAAAAAAAAAAAAAAAGAAAAAACACCTGAATGAACATTTTGTACTAACAAGAAACTGTTTTCAGTTTTTTTCTGAAAAATAAACATTATTGACAAAATTACCCCATATACAATTGTTTTGCAGGGATCCTTCCTATAACACTAGCCTTGTATGTCTAAATAATACTTTCCAGGAAGTCTGTTTGTTTTAGCTCTAGACTACTTTGAAAGACAAGATAGATAATGAGGAAGACTAAAGAGTGCCTAGCTTACTGCTTCATTTAGATTCCATGACTGTTGTCCCAGCTCTTTCAAGTTATGTATTAATGACAAAGGGTTATGAAAGGATTTTATTAAACATTAAGTACCTTGGCATTGTAACTAAAGGCATAAACCACAGCAACGCACATGACAATTACATATTGCAGCTCTAAAAAAAGGAAGCATTTAATTATTATGGCTTTATATAATTCTGATACCTATAAAAATTCTGGATGAAACTCAGCCCAAGTGTAACTCACTGGGCATATAACAAGGATGAATTTAGTGTTGTGCATTGATGGGAATAGCTTTGCCTTTAAGAAACCAATACATTTTTCAGCAAGCCCCATAATAGGGACTGACCTGAACCACATAACTCACATTTTCATTCCCATGCAAACTTCCACAGAAGGAACTGGATTGATAGCTCTGCTTTGGGGGCATGTTTGCTCTTAGTACAGCACCATGCCTCCCATTAAACCCTCTCCGTACAAAGCTACTGAGTTTATATAGCTGGTCTCCCAGACTGTAAGGACAGTCACTCCATACATTTGCTCAGCAATGAGCACAACACTCATGAGGTGGGTTTAATTTTCCATGCTATGAGGTATCTTTGGCATAGGTATGAGCTAAGTCCATGGGCCATGGCTGTATGTTTTGGTTTTCCTTATGATCTGGTATTGTCCCCTATCACAATCTGGTCAGTGCAGCCTGCAGAGCAATTCTGCCCACATCTGGAATAACAGGAGCTCAGACACTCAGGACAAAGCCACTGTGGTACTGAAGGTGGGTCGTCTGAACCCCACCCACCTGAGAGGTGTACATTTTATATACTACTATGGTAGCTCTTTCTATGTCAAGACCCATTCATAATACAGATGGTCACTGAAGAGATGGGTGCAGGGGGAGGCTATCATTACACAGAAATCAGGGCACAGAAGGGATTGCCCCACACCCAGTCTTCAGCCCACCTCAGCAGGCAGAACATGGCCATGCTCTCTAACCACAAACAGTATCTGTGAGGAACTATCAGGTCCCATCACTTAGATATAATCACTATACATCAAGAGATGTGTGTTTAAGCCCTCACCTACTAAATTATATGGTGCATGCAAAAAGTGTCACTCACTCCAGGTGGCAGCTGGGGCTTCAGTTTGCCCACATGAAAATGGGGATGTGAAGAAAGAAGCACTGAGAGTCTTGGAAGCTGAAGCCACACTTACTGAGAAACAGCAATGGTGAGAGTTACACTGAGAGATGTCCGTACCTGTGTGTTTCTACAGCTATAGATATGTGTATCAATTGCAATTTACATGCATGCATATTCTGAATTAAGAACTAATTCCCACATTGTACACAAACACATGCATGTGAACTAAGAGCGATCTTACTCTCTCCCACATCACTTTAGCAAGTGGCTTTAGCGAAGACATCATTTTACCCCTTACACATCCAAAGCAGCTCAAATTCAAAATTATGAACCTAAAGCAAAATTTGTTGGAAAACAGTCTGTGCACAGTCCAAGAGCTGAAATATATTAGCTTATATATAAGCTTGTAGTTCACAGAAATTTATATAAAGTCTCCAGTCTGCTTAAGGATCATAGATTTACAGAAGAAAGCACAAATTCCCCTCAATCAGAAGGAGAGCAAAGAAAAACCTAGAGGAAAAAGAAAGTACTATAAAAAGAGTGGTCAAAAGTGATCAAAGCTGAACATATCTGAACTGAAAAAACCTTGCCAAAAAAATCTCAGCTCCTACAAAAGACGTCTGGAATCCCTAGAAATAGGAAGCTATCTCCTAGACAAATTTTAGCTCAACCTAAGTGACATTGCTCTGTAAAGCAATCTAAAGCAACTTCATGAGTCCAGGAGAATAGCAGAAAAAAAAAAAAAAAGATAAGTACTCAGCAATTTCAGTCTTAATGTAACATCAACCACACCAGCAATCATAACCTTCAACTACCTTGATATGCAAGGTAAGCCACTAAGAAGAGAAATTCATACATAGTGCAGATAATGAGGTTAATTTTTCTGTGAGCTATCATGGAAATTATTATAGTACGTTATCAGTACTTTGCTAAAATTTTTCTCACTATGGAAATCAATCTTCCCTTCTTGGCTAGAGCATAAAGGCTGAGATTTATAAAGCCTTTTAAGGTGCCTCTAAAATTAATGGGAATTGGATGTCCTCATTACCTACATGCTTTGAAAAACTCAGCCAAAATGCATAAAATGCATAGACAGTGGCTATCATTAAAACTTATCCAATTCAGCCTTTGAAAGTGCATAAGGATATCATCATGTTCAAATGATTCCCTGTGAAGAATTTAGCACCAGGAATATTTAGCGAACACTACAGTGCTCACTGTAAATTACTTTCAGAGACGTGCAAGAATTTATTTGGACCTACACAAACAACTGCAAGAAGTAATACAGTGAAGTGAACCTCTGGGGACTAGTTGCCAGTACTGCAGTCCTGAAGGAATGTAATTTATTGTATATCCTAAGTAATTATTTTGTTGCTCCAGCTGGGAAAGGTCTGGTGACACTAGACTATATATCCTTAGAACTAATTGTCCGCTGGTATGCACATGGCAGTTCAGAGGTGTGAGTGCAATGGGGCTGTTCCAACTGGTTCTGTCAAACCTATTGTTGAAATCATGAATAGTTCCCCAACACCTGAAAACCTAAATAAACTATTTTGCCATTGCCACCCTCACGGGCAAATGCCATGTTTTTCTAGATCAACTCTCCTTCTTAGCCCCATCTTTATCCTATTTCTCTGTATTCTGGGTAAAAGGTAAAAGGGGCATCCTTGCCAGCTGCCTCCTTCCCCCATCTTGACCATGCCTCCTTTCTCACCCCTGCTGGCTGACAAATAGAAATGGAACTAAATCGCATGTCTGTAGTGTGCAATGAGGGTCATGCAAACCCTGGGCAAAGTTTTTACTGCTGTTGCTGCCCTGCTAGCAGATGGGTTAGCTTATATCTAGCTCTGACCCTGATATTATAAACATAAGCATTGCAATAACATTCCGCAGCGGAGTGCAGATGAGAAAAACCAAAGGAGAAAAGCTTCAGCCTTATGTAATTTCCATGATTAAAATCAGCAGCAATGTTTGACTAATTGGACCACAAAGGCCTTTGCACTGGCATAATTTAAATAAGCTTAAAAACAGAACAAGGTTAAAAAACCAGCACAATTCATCTACCAACAGGGCTGCATAGTTTCTCACAGAGTTTGTGTTACATAAGGCTGGCTTGTCGCTGCAAGAACTGCACATAGCCTCCCTAGCTTTCTGGTGGAGTACTCCACTGAAAAGTGAGACTGATCAATTTGTTCACTGTCAACATCACCAGTCATTACACCTCTGAACAGGGATCCCTTACTATTAAGGGACTGGAAGAAGAGGGTGTAAACACACATTTCCCCTCTCCTGCTCCATTCCAGTGCCTTATCTTCATGTATCTCCTGCACAAATTTACATGAAGGCAGGAAAACCATCAGTTTGTCTGTTACAATCGCTATGAGCAATTTGTGTGATGTGACCTCATGTTCATGGACAAGTGGTTGCATCCCCATGTCATCATGCGCAGGACAGATGAAGCTTGGCCTGTGTCTGCTTTCAAGTCGGTTTCAAAGTATCAAAAGAAGTCATGGGAAGGCTGAGATATAAGAGGACCAGGCTGGTTGTAAACATTTCCTTCAAGACCATGTGTGAGATCTCTATCGAGAAGGTCCTGAGCCATCACATAGGCTCCAGCTTCACCAAAAGCACCATATGAAACCTTGACTGCATCTGCCCAGCTCTGTCCAACTGAAATAATGATTAATAAGCATTAGGTGAACTTTGTTATATAACTAGTGCTGAACTCACATTTGGGGCGGCCAGCGGGTGACAGAAACCACTCTGGCAACTGTTAATTGGCCTTAGTAAGGAGTAAGTCAAAGTGATGGGCCTGGGGCAATGTAATTAGCAAAGTCATTGGCAGCTTATGCCAACAGTCTAATTTAGAAAGTAATAAATAGTTAAAACCAGCAGTCTCTCGGGGGCAGGAGAACGTATGTACGAGGACAGCTGACACAGTGAGGCAGCTATTGCCCAAGGTGGAACCACCCTGTGTTGGGGCTGAGCTGCCACAAAGGACCTGACATGTCCCTCTGCCAGAGCAAGCATCTGCCCTTTGGGATCCGGGCTGCTGGTCTAGACTGGATGAGGCTGGGGCTCTGATTCATGTGTGTCATGCATCTGTGTGTTATAAAATGGAATTCTTGTAATAAAAAATCACTATCCACCCACCAAACTCACCGTGCTAATTAAAAGAGATTTAGATAGCATGTCACTGAGTGGTGTGGGTCTGTTCTTAAATCTGTCCCACCCTGTTCCCCACAACTGGGGATTCAACTGTGACTTAAGGTGAGGAACTGCACAAGAGAAGAGGAACCTCTAGGCTTCCAGCCTTGCCCATGCTCATTGCACCATGTATCTGACAAGATGAAAACCAGTGGACATGGGCCCATCTGTCAGCTCACAGAGCTGGGGGCTGGAGGGAATGGAAAGCAGCAGAGAGGGAATAAAGAGAAGTGGGGAATGGGCTCTGCTCCCAAACACCTTGCTCAGCACATCAGGGCTTGATGTAAGTTTCTGCCCATAGATTAACAGTGAATTACTGTCCCCTGTAGCAAAGATGAAGCAGGGAGGTGTGCAAGGGGCATGGTGTTTTTCAGAGCAGTTCCTGAGATGAGGCAGCTACCCGGCTTCTGCATTGCTCAGAGCAAAGCCTTGAGATGCACAGTAGACCAAAGTAATGAGCCTGGCTCTAGCAATAAAGTGATTGTGGCAGTAAAGTGCAACAGCCATTATGTACTTGGCAACAGCTCTAGCCTTGAGATAACCTGCTTTTTAATTGAGCTGAGGAATGTTTTCATTCCTTCTCAAGTTGCATATTATTTATGGGTACAGTGTGTAATAATAAAAATTACATATCTCGGAAAAAACAATGAGCAAAGAGTCAGCTGGAAGAACACTACACAGCGGGCATATATTTTCTAGAGAAGTAGTCATCTATTTTAAGTACCATTGTGCTCTGTTTCACTGTGGTAAACCCACACAGAAAGCAGCAGAACACTAGTGATGTTTTTGCATGTACAAAGAAACCCTGTTTAAAAGCACAACCTCTAGGCATGTGCTAGGAACTACCTCACCTTCGAGTTCCATGCACTCATCTCTTCACAGACCTCTCCCAATCTGTGCTCCAGCAAAGATGCCAGTGGAGAGAATGGCCACAAAAGATACACCCCATTCCACTGTTCTGAAGTGTTCATCTTCAGCAGAGCATCTTCCCTCTCCTCTATAAAGGGAGCAGCAAAAATTGCTCCCAATTTCCTTCCATGCTTCAGTCTGCTGAGCACAGGCACTATTGACAATTGGGGGATGGGAAGGAATGCTCTGCCTTTATCCATTTTTAATTGCTGGAGACTGTAAAATTGTTCTTCAGGAAATAAATACTTTACTACTTTCCTCTCCCACTCTCAGCACGCCAGCACATTTGGTTTATCGATGGGCATTTAATAATAACTTTCAATACCGGAATTTTCTCAATTGCTTCTTCAGATTTTTGCTCCAAACCACTGTGGCTGGATTACTCATGGGAAAAGCTGAGCAAATGGATTTTATGTAGTGCGCGTCTGCACAGAGAGAGAGAGCACAGAACCACTTAAATGATAAATCAAATAATTTTTTTACTATTTTCTTTGTGCAATAACCTTTTATCTACAACCCCGCTGTCACAAAATATGCTCTTTAACACTTTGTTCCCTGTTGTCCTCTGTGAACAGTAAAAGCAGGACTTTGCTGTACATATTATCTTAAAAAATATTTGAAGCCAACAGGTCTTGCATTTAAATGGGAACAGGGCTACCTACAGGATTGTCAGCCTGGCACCCTCTTGTCTTTAGCCCTAGAAACCAAACACAGGAAGAACTGACTGAGGAAAAAAAAATGAAGGCTGAAAAAGATAAAGAATGCTGTACCTGTAATGTAGATCTCATGTTTAAAAGGAGGGCTGAAGAATTGTAGCCAAGAAAAGCATGTTTCTCTGTAAGTGGTTTTGAATAGCTCTGAGGATGAATATAATAAGGCTGACAAACACACCTTGGAGGGTGACTGCAAGAATAAAATCGATTTATTTAATAATTTAGAAATTGCTTCCAGCCATATGTCCCATTAAAATCTGAAGGCCATTGTATTCTGTATTTCTTTGGTCTTTTTTCTCCATTTTAGTTATGCTCCACCAGCTTTAATAAATAAGTAATACATGGGGGGAAACACTTATCTCGAGTGCTTTGCCACAACCCTGTAGGGCTCTTTGATTCTTTCCAACTCTAAATAGATCAAGTCGGGACAATCATCTCCCTGGAGAAAAATGATGTTTCAGGGTTAATACTTTAAATATAAACAAGGTAGTCCAAAAATTGAAATTATATTAATGACTGTCAAAGATCAAAGCAAGTAAGCAACATATTAAATGTATATTCTACTTCCCAAAACCAAAAGCAAAATCACCTGGGTATGTAAACAGCAGTAAGGAGCTATATGTATTTTTGTAGAATGAGTTGAGGGAAAATGAGGCATAATTAACTTAATAATTAATCCAGGGACAACATTCGTTTATTCTATCACCTGTTTTGAAGTTTTCTCCTTATAAATTCTTCTACAGTTCAAGCTTCCTGAGATTTTTCTCTTGACTGTGTTTTGACTGTAGTTGTTACAGATTCTTGTTTTTACACTGTGCATTTTAGAAAGGAAATATGTTGGAGAGTCCTGCTTGTTAATCAATTAAACATTAAGTACTCACCACCTTACCCATGGAAAAGCAAATATAGTGAAGGCACAATTCTTCTGCATCTATTTTATGCAAAATTCATGGTGTGAATTCTATAAACAATTCATAAAGTCAAGTATGAGTTTGATATAGGTGCATATCAGCAATGTAGGCCAACTTCATTGACACCGGGAAGTTAAACAAAAGCACAGAAATTGCCTTTCTGCTCACTTGAGTTTGATGATAAAGCCTCTGCATGGGCAGAGGGACCTTCCTTGTCTGCTCTGGCAGTTTGATGCTTGCACTGGCAAGACCAATAGAAAAGTTGAACTCTGCTACAGCAATAGCTGTAACAATATTCATTAATTCTTTTCAGTCTAATACTTCCATTTTCCCCTAATATTGTTCTTTTTAACCATTCTAAAACTAAATAAAATGGAGAAAAGAGCAAACACTAAAAGACATTATAAAGGAACTGGCTGAATGGATGTCTTTATACTGATGTCATTGGACTTCAGATAAATAAATGGGAAATTTTGTTAGCGTGCTCTTACTTTTCCCAACATACCAACAAAAAGTAGCTTTAGAAAGAACTTACATAATAGGCCACGTGGACTTCCTTCAGCAGCTAGGGCAAGGCAGCACTCTCTATCTTAAACTGCTGTTTTGTGAGCCACGAGCTGGACCATGAGAGCAGAGCCAGCCGTTCTGACCCATGACATAACCACATGATTTGGATGGGATTCAGGCCTGATTACACACCATAACCCCATTGTCTTCATCTCCCGACACCTTAGCTTCTCATTTCCACACCTTAGCATTCTCAGACCCTCTTTTCACAGCCTTGGTAGGGTTGTGGGGACAGCTTTGTCCCCATATAGTTTGAGGAGGAAGGAAGTCCATCTAGCTGCTTTTCAAAACGGCCTGGTGAATTAAGAAATTGACTCCAGAGCTCCCACCCCAAAACATTCCTGGCTTTTTTGGCCACACATGGATAAAACCCTGCTGACTGAATGAAATGGTGTCTGAGTTTCTCTGGCAATTGCCAGAGCAAAGGAGAGTTTTTTCTCTATCGGAAACTTCTGGTGAGAAGAACAACACAATGGAAGCAAATCAAACATGGCCCCTTTGAGCCCTCATCACCCATATAAATGCAAGCATAAATCCCTTAGGTGTTGGATGTTTTAAGCCTCTTCTCTTAAGGTTAAGGGCAGTTCTCATCATTCCTGCAGATCTAAGGGGAAGATAATGAGGGCTGTATCTTGATGATTTACAGGGCAGGACAAGGACAAGGATCCAACGCATCTCTGGGTAAAAGGGCAATGTGGCGCTCACCATTAAAGAAAGTTCCTTTGAACAGTTTCACAGTGCTCTTTGCAAGAGCTTTTATTCTGGCCAAGGTCTTTAGGGGCTCTCTTCAGCCATCTCCAAGAGAAGCCCCATAGCCCCTAGCAGGTCTTTCAGACAGCAACCATTTTAAGGATTTCTTCTATTATCATAGAATCATAGAATCATAGAATCATAGAATCATAGAATAGATTGGGTTGGAAAAGACCTCCAAGATCATCAAGTCCAACCCCTGATCCAACTCCAATTACTATATCATGGCACTAAGGGCCACATCCAATCTCCTTTTAAAAACCTCCAGGGATGATAAATCCACCACCTCTCTGGGTAGGTCGTTCCAATGCCTGATTACCCTCTCTTTAAAGAATTTCTTCCTAACATCTAACCTAAACCTCCCCTGGCAGAGCTTGAGCCCATGTCCCCTTGTCCTGTTGTCGGTTGCCTGGGAGAAGAGACCAACCCCCACCTGGC
>NW_020955426.1:6299-15862 GCF_003031625.1 Empidonax traillii | reverse complement strand
GTCCTATTGTTGGTTGCCTGGGAGAAGAGACCAACCCCCACCTGGCTATAACCTCCCTTCAGGTAGTTGAAGAGAGTGATGAGGTCACCTCTAAGCCTTCTCTTCTCCAGGCTAAACAACCCCAGCTCCCTCAGCCTCTCCTCATAGGACTTGTGCTCAAGTCCCTTCACCAGCCTCGTTGCTCTTCTCTGGACCCACTCCAGCACCTCAATATCCTTCCTGAACTGAGGGGCCCATTAGTGGACACCTGAAAACTGCTGCTTAGGGCAGGCTCTGCAGAGCAGTGAGCAAACACAGAAGCCGTCTACTGCTTGGTTTTGTGTTAAGGTCTCATCAGGGAATACAGATAAGTGACTGGGGGGGGAGAGAAACAAAAGCAGGTGATGGGTGGTTGGTGAGGTTCCCTCACCTCCTGTTTTCCATCTCAGGTAAGTTGCTCTCTTGTTGGCTGAGCCCAGATAAGCAGCCCAGTGGCTGTGGCCAGCAAGGCCAGTGAGCCATATTCCAACATCCAGCTTTCCCTATAATCCTTATTATTCCTTAGAGCTGAAATGGGGGAGGGGAAGACGGAGGATTTTGCTGCTTTTTGTGCCTGTGCAGGGCTGTGTGTTCTCTCTTGTCTGCACAGGGGCAGGCTCACTGCTCCTGTGTGTGACCTGCAAGAAACCCAGCAAAAGGAAGGAGGAGGAGGCATCGCTGAAGCAAGCAAGGGACAAAAGTGACTTGGTTGCTACTGCTGCTGCTGCAGAGTTGCTAAGGGGAGGCACAAAGCCCCCTGGACATTACCACTGGAAAGTCATTAGGAAGCTCACGGCCACATTCGCAGCACAGATTGCAAGTCCTCCTCTCCCAAGGCATACACAAGGGCATGGGGGCCAAGGAGGAGGAGGAGGGAGGGGGGCTTAGGAAGGAAAGAGAGGGACCAGTCCCTCCCCCGAAAGAGTGGAAAGGAACTGGAAAGGGGTGGGTGGAGATCGGCATTAGCAGGCTCAGCGTGGGTAGGCTATGGTTTTTTGGGGGTGTGTTTCTTTCTCGTTATAAGTTTGCCCCTCCCATCAGGATATTCTTTTTTTTTTTTAGGTTTTATTCATGAGTTGTTAACCGTTTTGTTTAGCAAATCGGTTTATCCCAATGACCTTTCCCTGCTCTAATTTTCGAGATGGCAGATGGCTCTAAAGAAATCCCCCTTAAATGCAGAACCAGACCCAGCCTGTTTTTTCACACACTGGACCTGCATCAACATGCCAAGCACAGCTCCAGAAAAAAAGGACAAAGTCCCCAAGAAAGAAGCAGGGAGAGAGAAGGAGGGGGAAGGGAAGAGAGAGAGACTAGACAGAGTCCAGGTTGAGTAAGTCTTGTGTTGTTAATTGTCTGGAATTTCTCTCTGGTGCCATTTGCAACCCCCTGCCACTACTGTCTTCACAGAGGCAGCAAGTTCCATGGAGGATGTCCTATAGGACTAGTATCTCAAGGTGTCTGTTGCAAGAGGCTAACATCAGAGGGAGGAGAAACACATGGGAGTGAGGGGCCCGTGCAGGAATGAAAGGCAGGATGTGCAGAAAGCAGAGGCAACACTGAACCAAGCTGAGCAGCTGCACTGGTATGAAAATACAAAGTGGGAACAGAGGGTTGGAAGGAAGTACAGAAAAAATCAGCTTGAAGCCCTAGTATCTTGAACTGCCAGCTCAACCTCCTGATGACTCCTCATCTGGTACCCACTGTGAGATCCTGGATCCGAATCTCACTGAGTTATTGATATGGGTCAGAACCAACTCACTGTGAGTGTGTGGGTACATATGGGGAAGGGCTGGGCCTGGACCTGCAGGTCCATGGTCAGTCCTGCACATCAGGTCTGGCTGAGGGCACAGGGCAGAGATGGAAGGCAAGGGGTGCTGCCCATGCAGAGCACAGGGCAGAGCTGCAGGCCCTGCAGCCGGACTGTTGGTCAAGGAAGACCTGCCTGGTAGCCCATCCACACCCCTGCAGCCTGTGACTGCTACAGCACAACTCACTCTGGCATGGAAGGCACTGACTGGATATCCTGCCTGGGAGGGAAAACTGAACTCTATAAATACACCAGATTCCACATGGTCTCCCTCTTCTCCTCACTCTCCAGTCGCTACCATGTGAATCATCAAATCTTGTCAGTAACTATTCTCCTCTTCTTTCTCTCCTTCTCTCTTTCTTCTCTCTTTCTTCTCTCTTTCTTCTCTCTTTCTTCTCTCTTTCTTTATTCCTTTAAATATGTTATCTTTTTCTCTTTTCCTTCTCTTGTGGGTAGCTTAAAACCAATGAGCTGTGTTTCACTAAAGTTGGTATATGGATTGTTTTAGTGCTTGTTTCCTGCGGAATGGGTCTTTGTCATGAATGTTTTAGTGAAATGCTTTTTTTCTTGATTGTATTTTACTCTTGTAAAAACCTTTTACCAAAATATATATTTTTTTTTAAATTAAAAAGAAATTCTCTTAAAGAAGAGGGTGCAACTCTTTCTCTGGACACTAATTAGAGGGAAGGAAAAAGGAAAAAGCTTTTAAAAAGTCTTAAATAAAATTGTAACCATTCTAGGCAGTTTATAGCTTAATCTGGAACACAACACCCACGTGAAAGGCAAATTGACTTTTCAAAAGTACCTCACCCCAACCTTTGTAAAAGACTTTAGTCCCACTAACTCCTGCCCAAAACATTTCCAAGTTTTATCCCATTCAGTTGTTAGGGATGAATAAGTGAAGCATGTTCAAGAACCATCATTTATCTCTTCCCCAGGTGGCAATTTTTTGAGAAAAATCTATACAAATTGTCACATCTGCTATCTTTCTCAACTGGTAAGTAATACCACCTGGCGATGCCAAATTCCAAGAAGTGATTCTGTTCATTTTAGCTCACCATCAGGTGGCTCTGTTGAAAATGTGGTCAGAACAGCAACTGTTTAAAAAAAAAAAAAAAAAAAAGCAGGGATGAAATACATTCAGTTTCTGCAATACTGGATTCTTCCATGACCACAGCTTAAGCTTAAAAAGAGAGATCCCAAGCAGGGCTCAGAAATGACACTGTGAGCTTCTGTCTCAAACCAATCTTTCCAGTCTCCAGAGGGGCTGTGTAAATACAGTTCTGCTAACCATTTAATCCTGTGTTTCATTTTATGTATTTAAGTGAACCCTATTGCCTTTCCGGGCTGGCTTTAGTAATTTTGAGGGGGGAAATTGGTGAGAGGATGCAACCACATCGTATGACGTCATAGTCCATCACACCAAAAAGGGGTAGAGGTAAAACCCTATACCTTCTCCCTCCCTTTCACTCAACCCTGTGGAATTCCATGGGGTTAACATACAGAAGTGCTGTCCTGACCCAAGTCCTGCCAACAGTAACTTCAGCCCTTAGCCAAGGTGCAATCATTGGACTACGTCTCGGGACAGTACTCTATATGTTGCGTTGCTGGGAATATCTTGCATAAGATACCAAGAGCAGCAGACAGAAGTCCTTTTCACCTCAAGAAAGGTATGTTTTATGCCTGGAAAGATGTAAATTGCTAGAATCTCAAGCTTCATCATGGAGTCTCTTGGCTTCTTTCCATTCTGCATGGTTTGTCTTTCATTTGGTTTATTCAAAGGTCTGTCCTGACACCAGAGAAACAGTTGAGAAAGACAAAAGGGCCCCAACTGCATCAAAGTCCAAAAGCAGTCCCAAGTCAGTATTGCTGAATCTCACTGATGAAGCCTGTAAGTGCCACTGACACACAGCTCAGTCCTAACGCACACACAACAAGGGAATTATTTTTGTTTGGGGGGATGCAAGGTACTCCTCCAGAAAAACAAAGCCAACACCCCCTCCAGTGGCTTGATGCATGATGGTACCTAATAGACCTAAATAAAGTTGCCACAGTAATGTCCCCTCAACAATTCAAAGTTCTGACACCACTAAGCAGCCAGGCTGTTGACTTCACTGTTTTATCTCATGTCTACCTTCACATGAACTGTGTGCCTAGCTCAAAACACACTCCAGTCCTGATACTGTTTTAATTTAGAGAAAACAAGTGACCAGTTTCCCTCAAATGACTCACCTGCAGGGCACAGTTTTTTGGGGTTGTGCGTGGGGGTATTTTCCAGATTTTTCTTATTCCCCAAGTGAATTATGATTTCCTCAAATGCTTCCACTCAAACCGCTTTTCCCCAGTGTTTGATTTCAGTGTAATGTCAGTTAACTGAGGTGGTCCATGATTATTTCTGTTCCCTGATGCAGTTCAGAGTCTGGAGCTCTATCAAACCACTGTGGCTTCCATTCGCTCAAGGAGAGGCAGCAGCAAAACAGCATTTGGAGATTTTATAAAATATTAAACCTCCTGCTTTCTAGGCCACACAGTCCTTGCCTGAGGCAGCATTCATATAAAAAGTTAAGCTATTACAAGATTTATTGCCTAGATGCAAAGGAGCGCACAAAATTGAAGTCTATGTCTCAGCCAGTTAAAATGCAAACAGATATTCCTTCTAAGGTGCCCTGAACTGTGCTGTAGACAGGCAAAAAGACATATACGGTTGGCCCAGTGCAGATCAACCTGTGCTAAAATAAACTCACCAGCCTGTAAGCACTTGTGCATATAAAACAACCAGATTAAGGAGGACACAGCCAGCCACAGTCCATGTACACGGTGCAGTTTCATCAGTGCAAGGGTTTGTCATCGCCAGCGTGCCATCCATCACTAGCATGAGGGACTCTGACAGTGGCAGGCAAGCAACTGTCTAAGGAGGAACCTTCACTACATGCATTTAGATTCATTCATAGATCCTTCAGTCACCATAAGTTTAACCATACTGTGCTCCAGATGGGCAAAAGATGCGTGGTGGTTGGGACGGGAAATCACTGCTATGCCCTCATATGCCAACTGTACCCTACATTGATACACGGACCAAGCTTCCCAGGAGTGCCTCAGCAAGATGTGCATTTCTAAGACCTAATGCTTAATTTCTTCCCTGTGATACTCAGTGACTGCAGACTGACAGATGATTTTTTTTTCATTATGTTCATGTGAAGAATATGGTTTTATGAAAGCTCAGAATCAAGAGGACCATTTTCAAGTGGTTTTATGAAGACATATGGAAGCCAGGCCCCTCTATATCCCTAGTGAGACTTCTTCCATCATAACTATTGCACATTAGCTTTCTTCCTCAAAAGTGGTAATTCTCCAGTGCTTGACAAAGCTTTCAGCTCAATGCTACAGTGAAGCAGTAGCATAGTAAATGTTCTGCCACCTGTCTCAAACTGAATATTGTAAGAAGATGAACTGTGTGTTCTGAAGAACAGAAATAATCTTCACTGGTCATACCATACCCTTCTCACTGGGAAGCCTTTGCCTCCAGCAAAGATTCGGTATGCATCCTGGAAGCAACTTTTATCCATTGCAAGTGTCATGGTCCCTCATGGACACAGAGCCAAAACATTCACTAGCTGTAGTAGGAAGAGTATTCCCATTTTTACTTGTGTGCACACACATGCACATACAAGAGTGGCAGTACTTTTTTAAGCCAAAGAAAGATCTAATGTAATTTCCAACCTAGATTTAGCAATAAATCCTTAGGCTGGAAAGAACCTCTGGAATCACCTCATCCAACTAACATCTCAGAGCTTAATGCTGAAAACAGTCACCAGCTCCAACCTTCACTGCAACCAGACTGTTTTACCTACCATTGAGATAAAGAGCTTCTAACTCCATTTAAACTGAGAAGATATGTTCTCACTCCTCCAAATGTCTCAGCCATGCTTCCTGAAGACAAAATATAAGCTCTTTGTTCTTCTTTTTTTACTCTATTTGTAGAACATATCTTTTCTCTCTTTGCATTGTCAGCCAAATAATTGGGTACTATGACCTCAGAAATTATATGTTCTACAATAATGACCCAAACAGTATCACATAAGGTTGACATCTGTGTTGGACTGTCACTCACCACAGAATCATAGAACCTTGGAATAGTTTGGGTTGAAGAGGCCTCTAAAGATCACCTAGTCCAATACCCCTGCAATGACCAGAGACATCTTCAACTAAATCAGGTTGCTCAGAACCACATCCAACCTGACCTTGAATGTTTCCAGGGATGGGATATCTGCAGCCTCTCTAGGCAACCTGTGCCAGTGTTTCATCACCCTCATTGTAAAAAATTTGTTTCTTATATCACATCTAAATCAACCCTCTTGTAATTCAAAGCCATTACCCCTTACCATATTGCAACACGCCCTGATAAAAAGCTTGTCTCTGTCATTCAAGCCCCCTTTAGGTACTGAAAGGCCACAGTAAGGTCTCCCCAGAGCCTTCTTTTATTCAGGCTGAACAACTACAACTCTCTCAGCCTGTCTTCTCAGCAGAAGTGTTCCATCCCTTTGATGATTTTTGTGACCCTCCTCTGGACCTGCTCCAACAGTTGCGTGTCTTTCCTGTGCTGAGAACACCAGAGCTGGACACAGAACTTCAGGCAGGGTCTTATCAGAGAGGAGTAGAGGGGCAGAATCACCTCCCTTGACCTGATGGCCACACTGCTTTTGATGCAGCCCAAGATGCAGTTTACTTTCTGAGCTGCAAGCACACATTACCATGTCATGTCCAGTTTTTAATCCATCAGGATCTCCATGTCCTCTGCAGGGCTGCTTCCAGTCTGTTCATCCCCCAGCCTGTGATATTACCAGGGGTTGCCGCAACCCAGGTGCAGCACCTTGCTCTTGGCCTTGTTAAACATCATGAGGTTCCCATGGCCCCACTTTTTCAGCCTGTCCAGATCCTTCTGGATGGCATCTTTTCCCCCAGGCATGTTAGCTGTACCATTTAGTTTGGTGTCATCTGCAAACTCGCTGAGGGTGCACTCAGTCCCACTGTCTGTGCCACTGATGAAGATATTAAACAGTACTGGTCCCAGTACAAACCCCTGAGAGACACCATTCATCACAAATGTCCAGCTGCACATTGAACTTTTGACCTCTATCCTCTGGATAAGAGCATCCAACTAATTCCTCGTCCACTCAACAGTGCACCCATCAAAGCCATATGACTCCAATTTGGAGAAAAAAGATGTTGTGGGGAATTGTGGCAAAGGCCTTACAAAAGTCCTGATAGACTACATCTGTGTATATAGATGTATACAACATATATATATATATATATATATATATATATATATATACTGTATCTTCTTAGGCTACAGAAGGGAATTATTGCAGAGAACATAAAACAAAGTACAGATAAAGGTTTAAAATAGTCAGTTCCTGGAACATGAAAAGTAAGGAAGTTAGGTGTATAGAAGTGTAGTTCATCATGACGAATTAAAAAAATTGGAAAAAATACCCAAAATTAGGATTAATAACAAAACTTATATGTATCAAGGAAAAAGTTTACTGCTGCCTTGGCAGTGCAAATTTAAATTCACTGCTGCAGTCCTCTCTGTCACATTAGTTGACTGCCTTCCTAGGAAATATTTATGTGACTAAGGGTTTGCGGTATCAGGCCCAATATAAATAATAATAGGATCACTTAGATGGAGTTTTACATCTGTACAAACACTGCCTAATGAATTCCTGATGGAGTTCTGCTGTTGACTAAGGAAATCATGTGAGAACCTCCACAGTAAATAAAGCAGCAACACATTTTGGATCAAAGAAAATCATACAGAAAAGCAAACCAATATACAAAAGGCTGCAGTCATTCTTGGCATATTTCCTCCCAGGTCACTTAGACCCTCTTTAGGCGTTGCCACTATTTACTTTATAGAACAATATCCTGGCCTTTGAATTGAAAGACCTTCAGTCTTTGATATCAGAGCTCTCATACTTAACTAAGAGGACAGTCTTCAGGGGAAAGAGGGTGGTATATGCAAACCTCAGCTCCATACAGTATGAACTCTTTACTGCAGAGGTGACCTTTTCATTTTGCTGTTGTGCACTGGGAGCACAGCAAGGTCTGGATCCACGCCAAAAATTCCAAGGCACTCAGGAACACAAACAAATAGCAACAGTCCAAATTTAACCAGGGTATGACCACACTGATACTAACACCAAATGCTGTAGCTGGGTGCTCAAGCTGCTGCACAAGACCAGATAAAGGCACAAATAGTATTTTCAGAGTCAGACAATAAGGGAGAAATGTCCTGACCCTATTCAATTTACCTGCCAGATATCACCAGGTATTTCCCCTGCTCTTTTACATACTCTCATATTCCTCTTACTTAGGTTTCAAAACAATATTTTCATATTCTAAAAACCCCACCAAAAGATAAATTACTAAAGTTACCCATACTGTCCACATACTGTGGCTTTTAGACCCACTACTGGTGTTTAGATACCCCAGTACAGGGTGGCATAAACTGGAGCTCAATCTATTTTAAGTCCATGAGACTGGACGTCAGCCGTCAATGCCGACCCGTTTTTGAGGCCCCAGTGTACAAGGCTAGTCAATCCATAGCTCTGGCATGCAGAAGAATTCTCACCAGTCAGCATGGGGACCTCTTGGCTGTGCTGTTGGGCACCAAACAGCAATGTGCCTCCTAACATGTAAACACATAGATCCTTCACTGGAGCTAGCTCCTCATCAGGGACAAACCCTGGAAGTGCAAGAACGTGAATGAGAGCAATCCAAAAGCAGAAAACAGGCAAGAAGTTTTGGACCTGCAGAAGACAGCACTGCAGAAATGGCAAGAAGAGTGGAGATGCAGAATGCCGTAGTCAGGATGCACCAGAAAGGCGGGTGAGGTCAAACACATGGGTGAGTAGTGTTGTAATTAAATGAAACCAGCTCCCCCAGTGATGCAAAAATGTTGAATGATGAGATCCAAGCAGCAGAGACCGTCTGATACAGATCCCAACCCGTAAGGATATAAATATATGGATGAACTGCTAGCCTTGGAACAAGTTAAAGGGAAGTAGATGCTGCAGTTACAGATCAAAGCAGCAGAAAACTCCTAACTTTTTTTTAAACAGAGAGCTTCAACCACTGTCCAGTAAACCGGTCAAACTGCCTGCAGGGAGAAAATTTAGAGAAATGGTTTCTCACCACTTTAATGCTCTAAAATTAACATTTTCAGGAAATAAGCATGTAAAGAGAGAAGATTATTCTTGGCATAGAGTTAAGAAACGGTAGATAATGTTACCTGAATCACTGTTACTGACTGCAAAATAACTAAAATACGTCCAAGGGGTTAGTTTTGTACCAAAAAGGGACCTGCTAACAGCATATTTGAAAACAAAAGATATGTCAGCAAATGAGCAGGAAAATATCCTGAAGGTTTAAAGGAAGGAAATGAAATCCTGGGAGGTAGCAAGAATACATCTTTTCATGAGATTGATAAGAAAATCTCCAAGGCATGTATACTGCTGAACATAAAAATAAAATTATAAAAAAAAAGGATGAAACACAAAAACAAGAAACTAATGAACACAGCTGCCTGGCTTGGCTCGAGGGCCCCTTTGAACCAGTTAGAAGCCCTTCAGCATTTGGAAATCTGGCCGAACTGATGCAAATAGCAAGAAGCATAAAGTACAGGAAGGGATAAGTAAGGAGTGAAAGAGAAGAGGCTGAAAGTTTTCGCAGAGGA
>NW_020955426.1:0-5182 GCF_003031625.1 Empidonax traillii | reverse complement strand
AAAAACAAGAAACTAATGAACACAGCTGCCTGGCTTGGCTCGAGGGCCCCTTTGAACCAGTTAGAAGCCCTTCAGCATTTGGAAATCTGGCCGAACTGATGCAAATAGCAAGAAGCATAAAGTACAGGAAGGGATAAGTAAGGAGTGAAAGAGAAGAGGCTGAAAGTTTTCGCAGAGGAGCAATACCTAAAAGTCATAGAATCTGCTTATAAACAGGAAATCAGTTTGGGAAAATGCACTGTCTGTTGTATTATCCAGGATTAAAAGAAGTTATTATTAGGCAGAGCCAGAGAAAGCAGCAGCCATACAAGGGATCTCTATAACATGGCTGCCTTTCTCCATAGGTGGATACTTTTAGCATTTCAAGGAACAGTCTTTTATTGTCATGTTTTAAATGGATTAAATGGATTTTAAAATTTTAAACATTAAATGTTTTAAATGGATTTACAGATTACGTGCCCACATCCAAACACTTGGGCAAAGTTTACAGAAAGTTTACTAGTTATTATTATAACTATGATTGATACACACATATTTCCAAGCCACTAAATAATTGCCATCATGTTTCAATGCAGAATATTTTTTTACAATCTGAAAACATAATGGCATCAGGCACACTGAATAGAGAAATGTATTTTTTATTATGTCTTGCTAATAATTGCCTTCACTGCTTTATATGAATTGAATATTTAAAATATCATCATAAAAATAGCAATCCTTTAATAAGTATTGTCCTCTTCCATAATGGAAGTGCAGGTCACAGAACACCTTCCCTTCCTCGTTATTGATGCTGCTAGAAGCCAGGCTGATAACTTCATTGTCACTGCAACATTTCTGAAGGATTTTATACATGTCTAAAAATGCAGATATTAACCCCTGTTTTAAGCATTTGCTCACTGGCATATGACTGAGAACCCTCTCTCTAAGAACTCCAGAGAAGGTGTCTGGCCTGAAATAAAAGAGCTTTTCCAGTTTCTTGGTGAGAGAGAAAAAGAGAGTTCTTTATCGAAAGCATATTAGCATATTTTACCTCATTAATAACTTCGCTGCAGCATTAATTTGCTTAATTATTGCACTTAGAATTCAACATGGTAGCTAATTAATTCAAAGGCTGGGGAAAAAAATGGAATCATAACACATACACACATAGCACTGGTTTGGGAGCACACTTTCTGCAAAAATCTTTTTTTTTTGTTCTGTTCCATGAAACACCAAGTCTGTGAACACAGTAAGTTAAAAGTTATCTTTTTAATTATTTATTTTAATACATTTTCCCAGGTTTGCCCATTTAGTCTTCTCTCCTGATGAATCTTCCTATGATAAATGGGGCTAATGCATCTCAACAGCCTGCTATCGGGACTTCCAGCTCCATTACCCACTATTAAGATCTTGTTCTCTTCCCCTGAAAATCTTTCTTTCTATTTTACTGATGGTGGCCAAAAGGCACAGTAAATACTTCACAGGTCATTTGAAAACAGGAGTTCAACGCTCTCCAAACAGCCTCAAAATTACCTTTGCATAATCTGAAGTGACAGAAAAAAAAAAAAATACAAACAAACAAACAAAAAAAACCAACCTCAAGAGACCACTCAACCACTCGTCATTTCTGAAAGTCTTTCTTTGCAGCTGAAAAATAAAATCATAAGATATTTGGGTCACCTGTAAAATGCTCAGCATCAGAATTGGAAATGGTATTCCAGTGTAACATTTTCTTAACTGCTTGCTTATCAGATTTCCGCAAGACAAAACCATCAAAAACCAGTTAATGCTCCAGGGCTACTCTTAGTCGACTGTCTCTCACATGGTGCTTCAAAAGCTGCCCACTAACTCAGGGGATTTTCACTGCGATGCTACAGTGATGCTCACAGAGGCATATGGTCCATAGCTGTGTTAACAGAAAATCTTAACTGAATACAGTTACATAAGAAAAAACTATTTCCAGCCCTGCTACTCTACCTGAAAAAAATAGTTCCATATTGATAAGAAGCTGGTATAACTGAACAGATCACCACACTGTTATTTTGTTGCTGGGGCAGCTCACTTTCCACTACAGGCACTTTTCTGCTTTAGTCTCTTGATGTCCTCATCCATTTATATTTTGTTATGTACCACACTGGTAAGACAAGAGACAAGGGAGGATTTCAAGGTGCTAGCCTCCACTGTCCACACTTTCATTCTCTTGGGTTGTTTCTAATGATTCAATAAGCTTGCTTACAATCAGCTGCACTTTTCGAAGTGAGATAACAGGAATGGGGATCAAGAGAATCTGCTGTAGATAGCTTAAATGTTTTGAAGGCTGATGTTACAGCTCATGTTACATTGCAAAAGAGTTGTGTTTAATGAATCTCTCTGCTTGTACTGGCAATATCTACACAAGGGCCAGAGAGGTCCATTGATGTATTGGTAATTTTATTGGGGTTTGAGTGTCTATTCAACAGCTATTTAGTCCTGGAAATACCTAAATTCAGTCATCATTCTCTTTACAATTCTAAACATTCTAAACATTCTAAAAATTTAGAGTTCTGATTTCTGAAGTCTTGATCTGCTCCAGGTACAGGGAGCCCAGCCTTACAGACTGACAAGATGCAGACACAAAATATGTAGAACACTAGACTCCCTGCACAGCCATCTCCAAGACGTATTCTCAGAGCACACCTAACACTGATGCAGTTCAAGTTCTCACAAAATGCACCCTGAGGCATCTTACTTTTAAAAAGCATCTGGAAAAGGAGATGTTGAGGGTACCCTTCATCTATTTAATAGCCTGAAGAGGCTTTTGCAGAGTTTCACACAATTATCTTGTCTCTTACAATTCCTGTTCCCTCTTCTGTCCTTTCTCCCTAGAATCATGTATAAGGCATTTTCTTCCTGCAATGTTCCTCCCCACCTCACAAGCTGGTAGTTGTGTCTTTCGTGATGTAGAGATTTGAACCCCCCAGCAGAGCAGAGAACAAACCTGGGTCTACAACTGCTTGGATAACTGCTGTAACCAAGAGGCCACCATGCAAGAAATAGATACCTCATCATGTTCCAGATGTCTCTTGCAGAAAAATAATGAGCCTTGTTCCATCCTTTAAGAAAAATATAAATTGTAGTTTGAAAAGGCCCTGCTGTGAGGTGAGACATACCCCTTACTACAGCCAAGAGCTGGGCATCTAGGGGCTGCAGGTTGGGAGGGTTTCAGACACTGCAGTCCTCCACCACCTATTCCTAGCTCACAGGTCTGGTCAGCCACACAAGCTAGGGAAATCCCCCTGAGAAGTCAAACCCATAGCCATGTTTGAGAGCTCTGGCTTGGCAAGTGAAAGATGGGCAGCAGACCACGTGGACTGGAGAACTTCCAGATCTTGCCTCTGGTTTTTGGACGCTGCAGTGCCCCGAGCTGGAAATTCTGTAGCAGTGTCACATTCATTACAAAAATGAAGGATGTTGTTAAATTAAACATGAGGATGAATAATGAGAGCACACACTCTGTTATTTATCTGACTTTTTAAATCATTTTACATATTTTATATATCAGACCACTTCCAGAACAGAATGAACCATAAATTTTTGTGCAGCTAACTCAGTGTCTGCATCACCAGAATTACCAATACATCTTCCTGTGGGATAAACTGGTATCCAGGAAGGAATAGGGTAAATTTGGTACGACGTGGATGTCTCTGCCAAGAAGTATGGAGCAAAAAGTGACAGATTTGCCACATGAAATGTTAACTTTCAGTTGCTGCACTGTTCCAGTGTGTGAATGAAGCCAGTCAAATGAAAACTTCAGATGAAAACTATGTCTTGAGGCTATCTACTGTCACTTATATATAGTCTATTTTTGGGAGCACTTCCTTTTCTGCACTTTGTGAGGGAAGCTGAAGTCACAGTTCTGTACCAAGCTGTAGCATCTCCAGCAAGTTCTTTATCGGGGGAATTACAGACTGGACCCCCAGAGCAAGCAGAGAGCTGAATTCACCAAAGATCTATTTAAGGAAACATGTCTAGCATCTGTTTTATCGAGCATATGTACTTCACTCATTGCTGTGCACCATTAAGACTTTTCATGCAGAGATTGTAAGGCATACACACAGAAGCTCAGAGACTGCTATTTTTTTCCTTCTTTACTTTGTCTCATCAAGACTTCATTCAGGACCACTCTAGCCTAAAATCACCCCAGTGAAAAAAATAAAATCTCTCTGCAAATGAGCTGAAGGATAAGGGAGCATAAAATATGGAGGGAATTTTCAGAGTCATTATTACACATTGGGGACATGACCTTATTTCAGCTACAGGACTCTGGATAACTGAGGACAGACATACAACGCTGTACATGAAAACACATGTTTAACCACTGTTAGCAATGACAGGATCTAATAAGACAGGATACTCTGTCTTCTGGCTGTGTTGATCCCAGCAGGCAAACGTCCTGAGTCAGCTTTCACTCCCATGGACTGGGGGAGAACACTCAGTGGGAGAACAGTCACCACTTCCACCATCCCACATCCCCTGGATATCCATACTCTGGAGCATCTTCACCAAATACAGAGCCTTTTCTCCACCCTTCCAGTCATGACGGATGGCAAAGAGGAAAACCTGCAGAACAGTCCTTTGTGCCATGCTTCTGGTTACTGGCTCCACACACTAGGAGGATCTGACAAGGAGTCTCTCTCCAGACTTTCTTCTAGACTAAAGCATCCCAGCTATATGGAGTCTGAACCAGAAGGGAAGAAACAACCCTGCTCAAGCATTGCACAGTTTTGCTGCCTCATTTCTGGTCTGGAGCCCCAAAAGGCACACAGGCCAGGAGGTTAATCTAAAATAACGAGAATATTCAGAAGCTGGCAGCTGGATCTCCTTGGGGTTCACAAGGGGCAGAACAGCCACTCGTTGTTCTCATTATCTGGATTACAATGAAAAGAGAGAAAAGAGGGTAAGAGGCAGTCACTTCCCTGCAGACTTCTTGCCCAGATGTTAAACCAGCTGGCTACAAAACCCACGCAGAGGCTTTGCTGCCAAAGCCAGGGCTGATAACAGGAGATGGAAGCATGGCCTTTACCTTTCGCCTGACAAAACAGATCAAATGATGCACAACCTGAATTTGCCACCCCTGGGATACTGCTCTGCAGAGTCCCACGTCCCCATTGGTACCATGTGCCTCAGTGTTTGGAAAATATCTGTCACCTGCATCAACTCTTTC
>NW_020955425.1:1088401-1090087 GCF_003031625.1 Empidonax traillii | reverse complement strand
TGTGGGGGGGCGGCTGGTGGCTTGGGGATGTGCCTCTGGGGCTGCATGCTGGGGCCCGGTTTCCCTCACGGGGAGGAGTTGGGGGTTGTGGGGCCCGACTGCGGCCTCCTGCCTTGGCGGAAGCTGAGTCGGAGAAGAGAGCAAGAGGTATCGATCGCCTGGGACGGTGGGGCCGCCGTGGGAAGCTGCTGAGGAGAGGCCAGCTGAACTTGGGGGGTGGTGCGGAGATGTGGGGGTATCGCGGGTGGGCAGGTGGTGGCTTGGACAGCTCCCTCTGGGTCCTAGTTTCCTTTCCTTCAGTGGCAGCAGTTGGAGCTTCTCAGTCCCAACTGTGTCCTCCTGCCTCTTCAGGAGCCATCGGAGAAGAAGAGCAGAGGCACGGAGTGGGACGGCGAGGCAAGAGTGGGCAAGAGGAGCAGTGGCTTGGAGCTGAAGAGGGGGCGTATGTAAAGGCCACTGGGCAAAAGGACCTCCCACACCCCAGTATTACATCAGAGAAGCTAGCTGACCCTCTGATTATTTATGCATCTCTTGTGTTTTGTAAACAGTGAGGAAACTTGAAATACAGCATTACTAAGGCATTGTTTATAATCTATTCACTCAATTTTCTGGTTAATGCAATTAAATCTTCTGATCCTGTTGAAGTGTGTAAAGCCCTTTGTTTGAGCTACGTTTAACCTGTATCTAAATTGTTCTTTGTTTTGTGACCTGTTCAGCCCCTGAGCATGATGTTTCAGCTCCACAGTGATATATGCCAAAGTTGACTCCATGTTTCTACACCTAAGTCTAAACAAACATAAACCCATGCTCAGCTCTTAGGAATTAATTTAAGCCCCCAGATAAACTCCCTGTCATTTACCATTTGCAAGTAATGTCCATAACTCTTTTTTAGTAAAACAGTCAAATTAATTCTATTAACTGTGTTTTCTAAGCAATGTCATAAATAAAATACACTTTCAGGGAATTATGTCAGTGGTTTTTCCCATTAGCTTTTTTATTCTCTAGAAATCATGTTTTCTTCATGTGGTCGAAGGCTGCCTTTCCCCATTCTTCTCTGGTTTGGTGTTGCAATTGCAAGCACCCCACAGGAGTCCTGGAAGAGACTGGTGGTGATGCACATAGTCACCACACTCCTCTTGTTAAAAGCTGTTCTGCATCTGTCCTTAAAAACACAAACCTTTTACCTCAAAGCAGGGCAATTGAGCGCTCAGAAAAACCCAAACAACAACCACCAACCAACAAAAGCAAAACTCAGTAGTATATGTCACGGCTTTAATTGAATCCCTGTAATTTTAACTGGGCCTTTCAGCAGCTTTGTGGACTCCATGAGCCAATGAAAATTTGAGCTGAAGAAGAGCTTAGTGTGGCTGTAGGCCAGGACAGCTCTCCCCGACAATATGTGCCACATCAGTGTTTTAAGACAGGAAACTGCAGCATCCTGCTTGTACCAGTGTGGCTATTGTGTAAAAAAGCCACATGACTTCATTCAAATGCATGTTCATGTTTGTATCTTATATAAAAAGAGTCCTGGAGCAAAGCCTGGCTTATTTGAGTAAGGTAAAGGTAATACTACATCTGTATTAACCCAGCAGCTAAAATTGCAAACATCAAACAAGTTTTTAGGTACAATGGTTTCCAAAACCATTAAGGGACAGGAGGGGCTATTTCAGAACCTAAAACAGGGTT
>NW_020955425.1:1086978-1088380 GCF_003031625.1 Empidonax traillii | reverse complement strand
TTCCTTTCCTTCAGTGGCAGGAGTTGGAGCTTCTCAGTCCCAACTGTGTCCTCCTGCCTCTTCAGGAGCCATCGGAGAAGAAGAGCAGAGGCACGGAGTGGGACGGCGAGGCAAGAGTGGGCAAGAGGAGCAGTGGCTTGGAGCTGAAGAGGGGGCGCAAGAAAGGCCCTCTGGGCAAAGGGACCTCCCACACCCCAGTATTACTTTAGAGGAGACGCTAGCTGACCCTCTGATTATTTATGCATCTCCTGTGTTTTGTATACAGTTAGGAAAGTTGAAATACAGGATTTCTAAGGGATTGTTTATAATCTATTCACTCAATTTTCTGGCTAATGCAAGAAATCTTCTGATCCTGTTGAAGTGTGTAAAGCCCTTTGTTTGAGCTACGTTTAACCTGTATCTAAATTGTTCTTTGTTTTGTGACCTGTTCATCCCCTGAGCATGATGTTTCAGCTCCACAGTGACATATGCCAAAGTTTACTCCCTGTTTCTACACCTAAGTCTAAAGAAACATAAACCTGTTCTCAGCTCTTAGGAATTAATTTAAGCCCCCAGATAAACTCCATGTCATTTACCATTTGCAAGTAATGTCCATAACTCTTTTTTAGTAAAACAGTCAAATTAATTGTATTAACTGTGTTTTCTAAGCAATGTCATAAATAAAATACACTTTCAGGGAATTATGTCAGTGGTTTTTCCCATTAGCTTTTTTGTTCTCTAGAAATCATGTTTTCTTCATGTGGTCGAAGGCTGCCTTTCCCCATTCTTCTCTGCTTTGGTGTTGCAATTGCAAGCACCCCACAGGAGCCCTGGAAGAGACTGGTGGTGATGCACATAGTCACCACACTCCTCTTGTTAAAAGCTGTTCTGCATCTGTCCTTAAAAACACAAACCTTTTACCTCAAAGCAGGGCAATTGAGCGCTCAGGAAAACCCAAACAACAACCACCAACCAACAAAAACAAAACTCAGTAGTATATGTCACAGCTTTAATTGAATCCCTGTAATTTTAACTGGGCCTTTCAGCAGCTTTGTGGACTCCATGAGCCGATGAAAATTTGAGCTGAAGAAGAGCTTAGTGTGGCTGTAGGCCAGGACAGCTCTCCCCGACAGTATGTGCCACATCAGTGTGTTAAGACAGGAAACTGCAGCATCCTGCTTGTACCAGTGTGGCTATTGTGTAAAAAAGCCACATGACTTCATTCAAATGCATTTTCATGTTTGTATCTTATATAAAAAGAGTCCTGGAGCAAAGCCTGGCTTATTTGAGTAAGGTAAAGGTAATACTACATCTGTATTAACCCAGCAGCTAAAATTGCAAACATCAAACAAGTTTTTAGGTACAATGGTTTCCAAAACCATTAAGGGACAGGAGGGGCTATTTCAGAACCTAAAACAGGGTT
>NW_020955425.1:1078628-1086765 GCF_003031625.1 Empidonax traillii | reverse complement strand
TGTTTGTATCTTATATAAAAAGAGTCCTGGAGCAAAGCCTGGCTTATTTGAGTAAGGTAAAGGTAATACTACATCTGTATTAACCCAGCAGCTAAAATTGCAAACATCAAACAAGTTTTTAGGTACAATGGTTTCCAAAACCATTAAGGGACAGGAGGGGCTATTTCAGAACCTAAAACAGGGTTTCTGTGCTCAAAATCTTCTTAGTCTTCCAAGTTTACCAGATGGTCTTCTGAAGGACAGTTATCCTTACCTACAAAAATGTGATTCCCTTATGTTCTTAGACAGTGAGGTCTGTACTAGTACTGGGTATTACTGATTCATTTGTCCCTCACCCTACATGTGCACTCAGTGGTGTTTTTTTTCTGGACTGCCTCATACAGTAAAGTCCCTTCAAATGATTAAAACCTTTAAAACTCAAAAAGGCAAGTATCATTTAAATTAAAAATTAATGTTTTTAAAAAAAAAGTCGTTAGGTCAGATAGACTGATAAATTTTTTTATTTTTGTTTTTGCTATACATATGCCTATATGTACATAATGTGTACCTTTCCCCTGCCTACCCTTGAAGTTGTGCTCAAGGGCAAGTTCTTGTTTCCAGCTAACTCCATGTCTGAAAGGCAACCTATTCTTACCTGTTCCCTAGGTAAATCCTCTTTCCCTGGGAAGCCTGTCTTTATCTGATCTGCAGCACAATCTTTTGGCCTCTCTGCACAAGCCAGAGATCCTCAGCTTCATAGTGCTGTCTGGTCTCATGTCATCCTTTGGTCTTTGGAGCCTTATGTCCTAGAGCAGGAGGGACATGGCTCTAAGAAAAGGCACCGTCTTCCCCAGCCTGGAGGAGACACCTCCACTGGAATATGAGTCAATGAGTTGTCCCTCAAGCCTGCCTTACAGCAGCATAGAAAAGTTATGGATCCTGGAACACAGACATGATCTCTGAAATTAAATACACATAGTAATGGCCAGTCTCTTCGCGAACGAAGAACTGGGGAAGGTCTTTACACCTTCCAGCCTGCGCATTGGATTTTTTAGGTGAGACACAGTGTGCACGGAACTGAGCCCACCCTTTAATCCTGAGGTTCATCTGCCGGGGCCAAGCACGCTTGGACGGTGGCAGCGAGGTCCTCAGGACGTAGATGGATTGCCTTACGGGCTAACGAGCTCCATCTGCCCGGGGAGTGTCCTAACCGGGAATCGAACCCAGATCTCAGCGTTGACAATGCTGTGGTTTAGCCACTGCACCACCAGGGACACTCTAAATACACATAGTACTGCAGTTGTGAACCACACATCTAGAATTTTTACAAAGGTGTGTAGTAATAGGAAGCAGGAATGCTTTTAAGCTGAGAGTAGATTTAGACATTAAGAAGGGATTCTTTACTATGAGGATGGTAAAGCACTGGTTCAAGATTCCCAGAGAAGTTGTTTATGCCCCACCCCTGGAAGTGTTCAAGGCCAGGCTGGATGGAGCTTTGAGCAACCTGGTCTAGTGGAAGGTGCTCCTGCCCATGGAAGGGGGCTTAGAAGTAGGAGATCTCTGAGGTGCTTTCCAACTCAGAGTGTTCTATGATTCTATGAATAACACCTATGGAAGTTGAAGGAGTCTGTTTCACAGAGTGGCTGCTTTAGCTTCCTGAGAGCCCACGTGGGATAGGACATCTCCTTTACTTTGTGACAGTTCAGGATTTTCCATAAACCTCACCTCACTACAGAGCAGTACAAAAATTTCTTCTTTCATTTACATGATAAAAACCTCTGACTTTCTATTTAAATCTCCACCAAAAGACCTGTATTAACTTCAATTTTAATCTTTTTTTACTTTATGCTCCTACTTTCTGAATTCCAAAGGGCATTTCTCGTTCTTCACAGGTTCACTTCATATTCTATTCTCTTTGAGGTGAATAGTCACGTGATTCTATAGAATTCACCTTCAGTCAACAGCTGCAACTTTGTTCTTACAAGCATTTATCCCTTCCTTGCGATGCGTGTTCCAAATGTTATTTGTATATTTGACTTCAACAAGTGTCAAGTTCTGTCCACATTCAAGACCCTGATCCCATATGCACACTGGTCTGAACTAAGCAGGTCCTTCCATTTCTCAGTACATTGTCTGCTGGTCCAGTCTTGAAGAATGAGAGGCATTTACAACAGGTCAGGTTACTAAATTATGGACATGAAAGAGCTCAGTCTGCCTCTGAATGAATGAGTAGAAAAAGAGGAAAGTAGGGAAGAACTGGGGCGCAGGAGTCATTCTTTGTCTCTTTGCTGCTTGATCTCCATGGATTAGGTTATTTCACCTAGAGCAGAATGTAAACAATTTGGTGGAATGAAGGAGTGTCAGAGTCACGTGTGTGTTGACCAAGTAGCTCATCCAAACTTCTTAACACAGTAGTTTACCTGGGTAAAAGAGTAAATATGATAAACTGACTGGTACTTTCAGGACAGCTGGAAACTCAATGACCTGGGAGTTGAGGCTGCTATAGGGGAAATTGTCCAGGGCTTTATGAAGGAGCTGGCCCAAATTTCTCACCTGCCATTCACAGAAAAGCAGGATGAGTGACACTTTTCCCCTGAGTTCGGATATACATCGAAAATAAGCATGAGTCCCTCATTCTGTCCTTACTATCCCCAGCTCTCAGGCCTGGCTGAATAAAACCTGGTCTGGTTGTAAAAATGCCTTTTGCGAAGATCATCTGCCTATGGGTCAGGGCATAACTTGGCTGCTCCATAGATTTCCTCCTATTCATCTCCAGGCTAACTTGTTCAAGACTGTGCCACCTTTAGTTGTCTACAGAATTTCCCTGAAAGCTGCCTGGTGTTCTGCCTGAGCACCTCTGAAATGGCTCCTCTCAGCCACATTTTAAAACTAGTCCTGTGCTCATCTTGAAACAGTGGTTTCCCCAGTGCCTTCAACGCCATCCTCTTGGTCTTCTGGTTGCCTCTCTCTGTGTCCTTAGGAGATTCAATCCTCTTGGAAGGCTGGTGACAATTCTAACGAGCCTCCTTACAAACACAGCTTCAGTGGCCATGTCTGTGATAACTTGCATAGTTAAACGCATTTTCCAGGTGCTTATTGAAAATAAGGCTTTGATCCTCCCTTCTGGCACCAGTCACAGGAGTTTAGTGCTAAGCTCAGGATCTTCTCTGACCTCCTCTCTCAGCTGCTTTAGTTACACTGTCTTGACTTTTGCTCAGGTTGAAACTGGGTGTGTGCCTGCAGTGCTGTCTTGCAGTGCTCCTGCAGTCTTGGTAAATCTGTTTTACCACTTTCATAGCCACAAAGAATGATGCTGCTAAAAACAATTTCTAAGCACACCATTTTAACCATGCCAAGTCTTTCTGAACATCTACCTACTGGATAACCTTTGCCTATTACATTCAGTGTCGTCAAGCCTCTTTAGGATTTACCTCTACAGACACTGTAGCATTTACTGACAGTAAATGCTCAGTGACGGACATCAGGCTCTGTTCATATGTGCATAAAAGGAGAAAATACCAAATTGAAATAACTCAGACCTGTTGAAAATGTGGAGAAATACCAGCAAAACCTTTCTGGCTTTAACATTTTCTGAACTACAGACCCAGCATTCCAGCACAAAAAACAGTGATAATCCCAGAAAGTCACAAAATAAACCATGCAGAATAATTTTCTTTCTGTAAGGCCATGTCAGGATGTGACATCAACTGTCCCCAAAATAATGCACAGAACTGCCTATCCCTGGAGGGGAGAGGAAGGAATGTGCAGAGTCTTCCATCTGGAGTTTGATGAAACAGATAACTGTTGAATTGAGTAAAACTACCCCAAACCTTCCTCTACAGAAAGAAAGAAGAATTTTTGGCATTTATATTATTTGGCAGAAATTTGTGGCATTTATAAAGATACCTAAATATACAAAATGATGCTGAAAAAACTGATGACTGAAGGCACCACAATGCCTAGTATCCTGTAATTATCAGAATACCACAGGAAGCCCCCTGCTACCACTGTGCAAGTGAAAGCTTTTCTTTTTCTTGATATGTCCTTTCTGAATGCCTATTCTGTCTTGAACATCAGCAGTTTATGCTGATTTACAGACTGGGGAGTAACAATATGGCTGAAACACCACATACACATAAGACTTCTAGGCTGAGGAAGCACTGGGAAGAAGTACAGATGTGAGTTCTTCTGGTTGAGAGAATATTTTCTTATGGGAGCAGATATTTTTCTATCTGTTGTTGCCAGGTATGTTCTTTATTACATGAACATGCCAAAAAATTTGCTAGGACTGTTAGACAGCTGTCATAGTGTTCAGATTTGGGATATGAGAGCGTAGCATGGGTTTTATTTTCATCAGAACAAAATGGCTGGGTAGCACCCTGCAGTAGTACAGTGTATAAATAATTCAGCTGCTGAGAGAGTTTTATAAATAAAAATAGGAATTATTTAACACCCCTTTTTAATTTGTAATAAGACCAGCTAGCCACTCTTAAAATCCTTTTCTAATTTAAAAAAAAGAAATCAATTTTTAAATTTAATTCATGTTTTTTCCTCGTGTCTCTCTTTTTTCATAAACTATAAATATAGGATTTTTCCTTCAGTAGTTACTGTACTTGCACTGGCATTGTCAGTCAATCTCTTTTGGTAATTTTTAATTAAATCAGCATAATATGTCCTTCTGTCTTCATTATTGCTGCAGCTTCTTCCAGCACTCACTGTATGATATTAGAAGAAAAATAATTCTGTATCAGAAATGCAGGATTATTATCAAAAGGTATCTGTGACTTTTGTGCTTTTTGCAGTTTTCATTACACTTTAGAAATGCAAGTAATACATATGCAACAATGTCACCAGGTAGTTTGAGTTCTAATTTCCTTTGTTTACAATTTCATACCCTTAAAGAGTGGGCACTATACTCAGATAAGCTACCTATTTTTGCAGGGTGTCAGCCTGATATTACTCCTCTGAATTACCAAGTCATTAAACGCTGTGAGATGCTAGCTGGTGTTAACAATCATGTTCACATAGCTCTACCAAAAGTGGTTCAAATGGTTATTGTCACCTGCAGGCCATTTCCTCCAGTGCTGAAAACATTAAATCTGTGTGAGCTCTCCAGGCTGCTTTACAGCAAAGTAGCCATAAATTAAATCATCTTCAGCATCAGAGGTCAGGAAGCATTGTGATAAGGTGAAAAGTGACAAAAGGTAAGCTAAATGATAGGCTGCAATTACCTTACATTTTCTTAGGTTACACCAAATAGAAAGCCCTTTTTAAGTCATATCAATCAAAAGAGGAAAATGAAAGATACATGGTCATCAGTGCAGGGAGAGAGGGGCAGTCCAAAAACATTCTAGGCATGGCCCCTACCTAAATGTTTACAATGAATTTTTTTTTAATACCTCCGGAGTGTGATGGCAAAAGCAGGGTGGATGGTCAAAAGCAGGATATGAAAAGAGAAACGTGAGGAAAGAATAAAAATCATCTTGATGAGGAGGGGCATGAATCCACTTTTGGAATGAACTGTCATCAGGAACGGTGGGTATGATAGCAATAATTTCAAATAAGTCTCTTGAGCTGGGAGAGGTGGTTGAGAAAGTGAGCCAGGCACTTGAAAGTACAGCTTAATATTTATGTTAGTTTTGAGGTGTCTGTGAACATTATTTATTAGCACACAGCCAGTCTGTATTGCTCTGCCATGCTAAAGGTGAGCCAGCTGTGTCTCTGCCTTTGCACAGGCTCAGCAAAAGGCTGTCAGAGCACAGGGTATCCTGAGTCTATGGGCTCCTCATGGCATCCTGCTGTTATCTCAAAGGATGTGCTGGCATGAAAGGATAGGCCATGGAGCATATGGCAACTGCGGTGCCACAGAGCAGGTTGAATTTGCCGCTAGAAAAAGAAAGCAATGAGGAGGAAATGAGGAGAGCTGTTGAATCTCCTTACTAAATTCAGCACAGAAAAATACACCAACAAATATCTTTTATGCAGTTAATAATGTTCCACTTGATAAGCTTTTACAGTTCCATTGCAGAACCATCAAATATCATTTTACTTGTTTAATGTGTTTACTGAGGTACATCATATGTTTCCTGAGCAGTGGAGGCTCATCATGCCACACACCATGATGACCTCTGCTCATCATGCTGCAGCCTCTCTTCATGCTACCAAGTAACTGATGGTAGGAAGGTTTTCCTGCCATCCTATGGTCTCAGGATGTCTCAAAGCAGGAATAACCCTTGCATATCTGCCTTACATTCATAAATCCAAACTGATGCTTGTCTGACTGACTCAGCAATAGGTCAGAAAAATCCTGTTTCTGCATCGAATTGTGCCAGTTATCCCCCCAAACACGAGATGCTTCTCCCCTCCTCTTCTGTGTTCTTTTTCAAATCTGAAAATTGTCATCTCGGTTGCAAAGGGAATTTTCTGTTTTGCACATCCTTGCCCTAAAGGTGAAAAATGATACATGTTCAGTTTGTGCTCTCATAACTGTGCTCATTCCTTCTCTTTCCATTACATGCACACATCCTCTGCAAACTCTTTTTACTAATACATAACCCAAGAGGAAACCCTCCTCCTCTCCTCAGACCCTGTTTCAGCACATTTGCTCTCATGGATAACTCCTTGGTAATGCCAGAGCATTCCCATCCCTATCAAGGAACAGATGGTTAGAGTTCATAATGGCATGATGAAAGAAAACTCTATTTATGACAGCGTGTAACTTTGATTCCTAACTTAGGGCGTGTTCTAATTACATTTTCCATTTGCAGCCTTGTGTTTCTTTCCACATTCAATTCTAAATTGGTTTTACCATCAGTATTAAAATGTCATCTTTTCAACTGCCCAGCTGGATTCAAGAATCCCACTTTGTGGTTGTCATGGACCAGTATTGTGTTTTCAGTTTATGACCATATATCATAATACAGAGAGACCAACATTATCCTAGTAATGCTTTGTTTAACTGATATTATTATGACATCTTGGAAAATAAGAATGACAGTACGCTCTATTTGAACCATAGCTAAAGATGCAGACCACAAGAGCCACTCCTGGTCTCCTTTCTCTTTCTGTGTTCATTTTAAGTGTATATATAAAGAATAACTTTTTTTAATACAGTCTTGTAGTGGTAGCCATTGTATAACTACTTGATTTATATTTTGTCCTGAGAAGAAAAGTCCTCATGCTTTTCAGATCTCAGTCTGGTGGCTTACAGGAATTACATGGAATTAGAGGAAGCAGAGAGAGGTGAACTATCTGTTTGTATCTAGCTGCTTCTGCAGATTCCCTTGACTTATTTATTTGTGCCCTTGTCAGTCAGGAAGCATCAGTGCCTCCATTGAAATCAGTTAATGAGATTTCTTCTGCCAGGACCTGCATTTGCATGGTAAGAATGAAACAGCTTTGGTGGAGTGTCTGTGCACTGGTTAGTGCTGAAACTAGGGGGAAAGACACAGTAGAAATAATTTATTTAAAGATGAAAAGGTAAGTAGGCATTATGCAAATGCATACAGAGGCCTAAAGGATTCACAATCAAAGACAGGAAGAACTGGTTTTGAAAACAGGCTGTGGAGAGGAGTGATAGGAAATTACATCAGTGGAGATTAGTGAAACATTCTTTATGGAAAACCTATATACATGCTGCTTTTGTAAGCTAAAAAAAAATAATGCGAAGCTATTCCCATGAGAAATAAAAATTTAAAGCAACGTTTCTGTAAGTCTGAAGGCTTAAGAGCCAGACTCTTACACAGAAATCTCTAAAAAAGTTAAAAACACTAGATTGTTAATATTTTACAGACTTGACTTTAGAAAAGACTAGCTTGTAAGTAGTTTGTCAATTATCATAATAAGAAGCCGAATAAGGAAGCTATCTGCTGGGAAGATTACTGTGCATCATCAGCTAGTTTGTGCCCACTTCTCTTGGATGTATTTCCAAGGGCTGTGACCCGCCGCGAGGTGAACCCGCTCCGCGCAGCCACCTTGGGCATCCCGGCCCGACCTCCGCCCGCCACGCCCCCGCACCGACCCCGGGAACACGGGGGCAGCGACCGCCGAGAGCCCCCCGTCCGCTCCGCCCGCGGCCCCACCAACCCCGGCCCGCGCGGCCCCAGCCCCGCTCGCCGCCGGACGAGCCCCCCCGCGCCTTCCCTCCCCTGTCCGGCGT
>NW_020955425.1:1074531-1078293 GCF_003031625.1 Empidonax traillii | reverse complement strand
CATCCCGGCCCGACCTCCGCCCGCCACGCCCCCGCACCGACCCCGGGAACACGGGGGCAGCGACCGCCGAGAGCCCCCCGTCCGCTCCGCCCGCGGCCCCACCAACCCCGGCCCGCGCGGCCCCAGCCCCGCTCGCCGCCGGACGAGCCCCCCCGCGCCTTCCCTCCCCTGTCCGGCGTGGCTGGTGTCGGCCCGGGCCGGCACCTGCGTGTGTCGGGCGGGCGGCGGAGGGGCCGGCGCGGGGTCGGGCCATGCGGAGGCCGCGCTGCTGCAGCCGCGGGCACTGCAGGGCGGAGACAAGGAGACACCGCTTCGCCCGCCCGCCGCGCCAGGCCCGCCCTTCCCGCCGCCGGCCCCGCCAGCCGCAGCCAGCCGCTCCCGCCGGAGCTGCCCCTGCCCAGGGCGCGGGAACGGGCGGCACCGGGTGGAGCCGCGGCACCGGGACACGGGCCGGGCGGGGGTGCCGCGGGCACTCCGCGGGGCAGAGGGGGCCTGCGAGGGGCGGAGCCGGGAGAGCCCCGGGCACGGCCCCGCTCCGGCCGCGTCCAAGGATCCTTTCTCCTTGCGGCGGCCAGGGGGCATGGGTGGATGTGCGTGGCTCTCGGTTGCACACACGGGAGGGTCTGTGCCTAGCGCCTGTGCTCTTCCCGGGAAAGTACCCGTCCCCCTCCCAGAGGCCGCCTGCCCGTCACACCGAAGCGGGGGGCCCTTCACCCGCTCCAGCCGTGGACACCGCTCCGCGGCCCGTGGCGTTTGTGCCAGAGGCGCTCGCCGAGGGCGGCCCTCGCTCCTCGCAGTCCCAGGAGCCCTTTCCCACAGCCCTTCCCTCCCCGCAGGGACCCGCGGGGCACGGCGGAGGTGACGCGGTGCCTAGCATCGCTCTTCAGGGATGCTCGCCCTGCCTCTCCCACTGAGGTTGAACACTTGGTTACACCAACGTGCGCTGCTGTTTCTATCGGGAGTCCACAGACCCGCCCTGACGCCCGTCAGGGCGGCTGTGCCATCGCTGGGCTGGCAGCTGTGCTCCATCTAACCAGGTCTGCTCCCTCTTTCAAACAAGTTACCACAGACTTTCCAACTGCTTAAACTCCATTTTTACCGTTCAGTTACCTTCCACCAGGAAATGCCCATATGCTCTGCAACAGAAGACAGGGCAAGAGAAGCAATAATCCTCAGAAAGCTTTCCTAGATAGTGCTGACCGTAAATCAGACTTGCTGGAGAAAACAGTCCCATGACTATAGTGCAGCAGACCCTGTACAGCTCTGCAGCAGGAATCGAGTCACCAGTGCAGACCATTGCTAGGCCAAGGAACTGCAGTTCTAAAATTCATAGCTGTGCCCTGCTTGCTTGGATTATGACATGGTCGAAGTTCCTCAAAGTAAAAATCATTAACAAATACAAGCTATATTTGCATGATATGAAAAATACATCTTAACATCCAACACAATTCATTTTCCACATGTACCACATGGTACAGCAGTAATTTTCCAGATTATTGAGAAGAGATGACCAGCAATATCCAACATAATGCCAGCCATTACTTACTACTTATATCCAAATATAAATAACTGTTTGTTTTTTTTTTTTTCTGATGCAAGTCAAATGCTTTCACATCAGAAAGCCCAACAGGTTATTATGTTTCATTTTGATATTTTTAAATAACACAGCTTGGCATTTCACAGATGGATATGTATTAATGAATCAAGAGGAAAGCCACATGCTGAGAAAATAAATAGCAGTAGAAAAATAAAAACTAGTGTATCTTACTGTGCATGGAAACATACATTAGGAATAAACAGATCTGATTAAGTAAAAATAGAAAAAAAAACAACATGCATTTATTATTCATACTAATAGTATAAATCCATTCTGAATAAAGGTTCAGTTACTTACAGGAGATAGCGGTTTTCTGCCTCTTTTTTCCTTTAGAGGTTAATATTTTAGTCATTGTTTGGCTTTAGCAATCCAGGAAAGGAATTACTGCCCCACTCTGAGCAAAAAAAAAAAAAAAAAAAAAGCAGTTAATCACTTGCTTTGTGAGACAAGGCAGAGACATAATCTGTGACAAACAACAGCACATAAACTCCTCTGCATTACTATTTCAGGCTTCTGTAGCAACAGCCTCTATCTGCCAGTATTTTTCACTCTTCCCCCATCCCTCAGTCGTACAACTATGCCTTATTTCTCTCAGCATGTCTGTTAAAGCTCAGAGCTCCAAAAAGGCACACCTTCAGGCCTCCGATCGCAAGCCATCTAAATTATTCTGCCCTCTCCTCTTAATGCTCTCCTCGTAGCATTCAGTGCACGCCCCTCCCGTGCAGGTGCACTCACTCTAAAGGGGCTGGCTTTCCTTTGGAACTAAGCAGCTCTTGGTTTTTGTGCCACTTTCAGCTGAGCGAACTGAAGCTTCAGTTGAACCACGTGATACGAATACCTACATGTGTTTATGTGACTGACATCAGAGTCAAATGTTTTACTGGTGCCACTTGAAAAAGAGACAGATCGCTACAAAAGTTTACTGCCATTTAAACGCAAACGCCGCTTGCACATTACTGAAATAATGTATGTGGCCAACAAAAAAAGAGCAAGTGGCTACAGTATGTATCAGTTTCCATCAGTTTTGATAAGCTATTGTTGCCTAAATGGCTGTGGGGGAAAAAAGACTCCCAGCTAAATTGGGTAGGAGATAAGATAGAGATACAAAGGCTTTAATGAGCCCCCAGGCTTTCAGGAATATCACCAAGGCGCACTTGAATACAGGTGTTTACAGTTTTTATAATGATTTTCACCCAATCCCCGGCTACATCCCAGGTTCTGCCCCCACATGCCTCTCGGTAATTGAGTCTGGGGGCGTTTTGGGACACCCCACCCCCTTCTTCATCTTCCTCAGAGCACATAATGTTCTTGGAGGCCTTTCAGAGCTCTAGGCCTGAAGGTTATTGTGTCTGTGGCTATATCTTGCACAGATTTTAGGGTGTTCTCTACACTTCTACCTTGAAAATGAGACTAAACAGGACACTAAATCACATCCTTTCCCTCTGGAGAGCTGGGGCTTGCACTAGTGTTGTGTATCTACCGTGCGATGTCCAGACTTTCCTGGATATTAGGGGAATTGATATGGGAAGGGGTAACCAGGGTTTGCTATGTGTGGTTGGTGTGTTAAAGGGTAAAGGGATAATGTATCGCTATTTTAAAATCTACAATTACTATGTAACTACTTTTAAAATCTACAAAATTTTAAAAATCAAAACTCCAAGGTATCACCATCTTCACTTCTAACATGAGCCTGATGTCAGTGTCTGCTCTCTTCTTTGGATGCAGACCTTGAAGATTCAGTGGAGAAAAAATTTTACAAGATGTCTGAAAATGAACAACTAAGTAAATTAGGACTCATTCTGAAACAAGTTGACTTAAGGGATATAGCAGAGATTATGAAAGTGTAACCAGCAGGGAAAGCATAGAACATAGTTGAAGCTTGCAGGAAACAAGTTCAGAACAAAGGGATTTTTTTCCCCTAAAGGAGTGCTCTCCAGTGAAATTACATGGCAAAAGAGGCTAAATGTTTATGTAGATGCCAGGGGAAACTAGATAGCGGAAGAAAAATCTAGCAAGGATTACTAATTACTAATGCATTCAACCATCACCTATGGCTGCATAGCCTCTTTGAAGTCAGAAAATCCCTCAGTTTCAAATGGAGTTATCCTGACTATTGGTCAATAAACTTTGTTTATTGACATCATATACATGACATTATATGAATA
>NW_020955425.1:1072915-1074510 GCF_003031625.1 Empidonax traillii | reverse complement strand
CATCCCGGCCCGACCTCCGCCCGCCACGCCCCCGCACCGACCCCGGGAACACGGGGGCAGCGACCGCCGAGAGCCCCCCGTCCGCTCCGCCCGCGGCCCCACCAACCCCGGCCCGCGCGGCCCCAGCCCCGCTCGCCGCCGGACGAGCCCCCCCGCGCCTTCCCTCCCCTGTCCGGCGTGGCTGGTGTCAGCCCGGGACGGCACCTGCGTGTGTCGGGCGGGCGGCGGAGGGGCCGGCGCGGGGTCGGGCCATGCGGAGGCCGCGCTGCTGCATCCGCGGGCACTGCAGGGCGGAGACAAGGAGACACCGCTCCGCCCGCCCGCCGCGCCGGGCCCGCCCTTCCCGCCGCCGGCCCCGCCAGCCGCAGCCAGCCGCTCCCGACGGAGCTGCCCCTGCCCAGGGCGCGGGAACGGGCGGCACCGGGACACGGGCCGGGCAGGGGTGCCGCGGGCACTCCGCGGGGCAGAGGCGGCCTGCGAGGGGCGGAGCCGGGAGAGCCCCGGGCACGGCCCCGCTCCGGCCGCGTCCAAGGATCCTTTCTCCTTGCGGCGGCCAGGGGGCATGGGTGGATGTGCGTGGCTCTCGGTTGCACACACAGGAGGGTCTGTGCCTAGCGCCTGTGCTCTTCCCGAGAAAGTACCCGTCCCCCTTCTAGAGGCCGCCTGTCAGTCACACCGAAGCGGAGGGCCCTTCACCCGCGCCAGCCGCGGACAGCGCTCCGCGGCCCGTGGCGTTTGTGCCAGAGGCGCTCGCCGAGGGCGGCCCTCGCTCCTCGCAGCCCCAGGAGCCCTTTCCCACAGCCCTTCCCTCCCCGCAGGGACCCGCGGGGCACGGCGGAGGTGACGCGGTGCCTAGCATCGCTCTTCAGGGATGCTCGCCCTGCCTCTCCCACTGAGGTTGAACACTTGGTTACACCAACATGCGCTGCTGTTTCTATCGGGAGTCCACAGACCCGCCCTGACGCCCGTCAGGGCGGCTGTGCCATCGCTGGGCTGGCAGCTGTGCTCCATCTAACCAAGTCTGCTCCCTCTTTCAAACAAGTTACCACAGACTTTCCAACTGCTTGAACTCCATTTTTACCGTTCAGTTACCTTTCCACCAGGAAATGCCCATATGCTCTGCAACAGAAGACAGCGTTATCTCAGGGCAAGAGAAGCAATAATCCTCGGAAAGCTTTCCTAGATAGTGCTGACCGTAAATCAGACTTGCTGGAGAAAACAGTCCCATGACTATTGTGCAGCAGACCCTGTACAGTTCTGCAGCAGGAATCGAGTCACCAGTGCAGACCATTGCTAGGCCAAGGAGCTGCAGTTCTAAAATTCATAGCTGTGCCCTGCTTGCTTGGATTATGACATGGTCAAAGTTCGTCAAAGTAAAAATCATTAACAAATACAAGCTATATTTGCATGATATGAAAAATACATCTTAACATCCAACACAATTCATTTTCCACATGTACCACACGGTACAGCAGTAATTTTCCAGGTTATTGAGAAGAGATGACCAGCAACATCCAACATAATGCCAGCCATTACTTACTACTTATATCCAAATATAAACAACTGGTGGTTTTTTGTTTTTGTTTTTGTTTTTT